>NC_079418.1:19572307-19601532 GCF_026213295.1 Gadus chalcogrammus
GCCCAGCGGCTCCACCAGCCAGGGACTCAGGGCCCCTGGAGGAGGTGGGGGGATGCGCTCGTCTCACAAATGAAGCGACACGATGCACAGCGCAAATCCGCCGCCTGCTTAGTTTCTGCTGGCACGCGCGCTGGCCAGGAAGTGGAGTCCCACTAAGGAATGTGTTATCTTTATTTTATGCAAGACATCCTAATTGCCGGCTTTCATGAATCCCACTTCATTATAAGCCAACGTCGGGGTTAGGGGACAGACGGCAGCCATTGTTTTAGTCTGTAACTATTGTATTAAATGTTGGAAAAACAAATCCTGATTTTTAAGGAGCTGGATAATGTTTAGACTTCTCTCTCTCTCTCTCTCTCTCTCTCTCTCTCTCTCTCTCTCTCTCTCTCTCTCTCTCTCTCTCTCTCTCCCCCTCCAGCCATCTATCTCTCTCTCTCTCTCTCTCTCTCTCCCTCTCACCATCTCTCCAGCCATCTCTCTCTCTCTCCCTTCTTAACTTCTCATTGAACTGCCATTGTGTCGGGTACTCACTGGGAAGCCCATTACCATTAAAGAGGACAGGCACGCTAGACCTCACAGAAGCATTCACATGGCCGTGGGGGGGGGGGGGGGGGGAGCGAGAGAGAGATCTTAAACATCACTCCCCTGATGACCTCATTCCATGCAAGGCCCTCATATGCCCTGTCATATGAATGTTTCCTGCCCATGGTTAGCGTTGACAAGTGTATACACACACACACACACACACACACACACACACACACACACACACACATACACTCAAGCACAGGATGGTGTTACATGCATGAGACCTGTATCTCCCTATTGCTCACACAGACACACCTACACACACCCACACACATTACATTATTTAATGTATTGACGCCTTTATCCAAAGCGACGTAGAAGTAATGCTTTCAACAATGAAGATGCAACCAAAATAGAGTTATGTGACTACATAAAATTCATAAAATAAGCAAAGTGCTTGAAGTTCTAGATTATTGACAGAGGATATAGTGTTTTTTCTCACACACACACACACACACACACACACACTAACACACACACACACACTAACACACACACACACACACACACACACACACACACACACACACACACACACACACACACACACACACACACACACACACACAGATCCATGCAGTACACAAGCGACAGCATGCGTATGCGATGGGGCGTGTGAGAGACGTTGAGGTGATGAGCATGGGCTCTCTCCAACATTCATTAGGAGAGAGGTTTTGGGGAGAACAGCTGACGACACACAAACCCTGAGCTGAATAAACAGAACGGATCCACTGGGCTGTGAGCAAATGCCAAATGAATACAACTCAAGTCTCCAAATTGCTTTTCGTGTTATCTTCCAAAAGTTAAGGCCAAGGGAGGAAGCAACAGTGAATTAATTCTGTTTCTTAAACAGAGGTAGAAGGAAAAAGGAAACGGTTTGGTTAGAAATAGTTATGTTTAATGCGATACAAGATTATACCAACCCCATTGAGGAGAGACTACCTCCTCTAGTAGGGTTTCAATCATGTCATCATACCAAGCCGCCATTTTGATACTTCTGGACCAGAAATGCTAGATTAACCAATCAGCCAATTGTTATCCCTGTCATAATGATGTTGAGAAAGTACCAAGTTAGTGTGTGATTTGAATGGGCTCTTGGGATGAGCACGACATCATGTGAATTCCTCCTACAGAAGGACCCCCTGATAAACCTAGGAAGGGGCTTCTGGGTCTAACTATGTCACCTGCACACTCCTGCGATGAGCCAAGTGCTCCTTACTTCCTGCTTCTTTAAGACGTAACAGAAGAGAAATCCATATCCCTAAAGACTTTGGGCTGTCAGGAGCAGAGTCATTAGGAAGTCAACAGCATGAGAGGAGATGGATGTCGGGTTCTATCAGAGTTTCTTAAATATTATTATCCAGTTGGGGAGTCGGCCTTTCATCTGTGTCTCATTACCATTCAGAATATATGAAATTAAACGCCTCTGTTCGGCTATTAAACTGAATCGAGGGTATGAGAGGTGTAAACAGCAGTTTATTATGAGCTGATGATACACTGAATGTCCGTATAGAGAAAGGGCTGTGTGCTGCAGTTTGCCTTGTTTTTTAGCTCGGGTCAGAACCTGTGAGAAGCGGATTCTGTTTCCTATGCTTGTAAAAGAAAAAGGCATTGCGTTGTCCTTGTGCAAGGCACTTAACCGTCGACTTCTCCCTGCGCTGAGCTCCGAGTTTGAGCGCATGACTGTGCTTGAATGGAATGAGAGGAGGGAGAGGCATTGACTGTAAAGGCCATTTACCATTTAAGAGAGTTATTGAAGCATCCACGTATCCCATTGCTCATGGCCTGTGCTGCCCGTACTGCCCTGGTACGGGTCTATACCGCTCCGAAGCCTCCCATAGGCAGGGCCATCGGATCTGAATCCTATTCGCTCCAGGAGAGATTGAGCGAGGCTCAGACGTCTGTGTCTGATGATCCTGGGGTGCGGGATTTGGGCTTATATGCTCCTTGGCCTTGGGGCAGCTTGTAGACATACAGGCCAGCAGGTCAGGAATACACTAGGGAGCAGAGGGAGTGGGCTGGAACCTGCAGGGCTGTCTGGATGATGGATAGGACAGGGGTCAGAGAGAGAGAGAGAGAGAGAGAGAGAGAGAGAGAGAGAGAGAGAGAGAGAGAGAGAGAGAGAGAGAGAGAGAGAGAGAGAGAGAGAGAGAGAGAGAGAGAGAGAGAGAGAGAGAGAGTATCTGTATTTTTAGAAGCATCTCCCACTTTGGTATAGAGGGGAAAATGGACATGGCTGGGAAGCAAGCCAAGCAATAATAGAGATGATGATGTTAACTGAAGTAAGTTACAACCAGATGTGCATCTGTACAGCGCAGCATTTGAGGCGAGATGCACTCTGACCACATGCACCACACATACATGGTGTCCGAATCCAATACGGCCTATCGAGGTGATGGCCCAATGGGGCGGTTGGGAGGCTGTAAATCCAAACCACTGCTGGAATTCCCGGCACTGCTGAAAATAAACAAATAGCGCGGCTGTTTTGAGTTAAGTACCCGTTGCATTATTTAAGACCCTCCACCACTGATCTGCCATTCCCAGGTAGCTCCGGCTTAGCACGTGACTCATCGGAGGAGGGCAGGACGAGCTGTCTCCGTCCCCGTTGAGAGGGGGGGCGGGGGGCATACTGAGTCAGCAGTTTTCCAGTAGTCCGCCGTCCGTTTCTTAAACACCCCCACCGCCCCCCCACCTTGCCACATCCACCGCCTTTCGCAGTGACTCCCGAGGGTAGTTTATGTATTGATTTAACGGGGTAGCCTTCCGCCATTTCTTTTACATAAATGATGGCTCACTCGGCGTGATGCATGGAGAGAGGACGTCTCCGGGAGCCGGCCTCCGTGGACGGTCAGAGTCTTTATTACAGGCGAAGGTTGCCTCAGGTACCAGCAGCAAACAACCGCCACAACCTCCACCGCAACCTGTCTTAGTAGAGTTATTATTATATTCTGTTATGTAACACATTGACAGTGGTGTAGCGTTCTGACTCCATTCCATGCTGAGATTCGGGGGGCTTTTACCAGTGGGTTCTCTTGAGTATTGCGTCACTATATCTGTGTGTATTAGAAATGTAGAAACCAAAGCTCCAAGGGCCCACTTCATCACCCAAGGCCCTCGAACATAAAGTTTGCCTGTGAAATAAAGTTGTCCGAGTCGAAGAAGTTTTCAGAAGCTGAAACATCCCCGTTACCCGCGGGATTGGAATCTTTAAATATTTATGTTTGAAGGGATTCCGGTTTTTTATCCTTGGAATCTTTTTTTTAAAATGGGCAACGTGAAGGCTCCAGGCGGGTACACTTACTATTCAATGTGAGCCACGTTGATGCTTTGAATGTGTGTGCGCGAGTAGGGTGTACGTATGGAATACAGACGTTGAGTGCTAGGTGTACTCATGTATGTGAATTTTAAGCACTTTGATGGAAAAACCGCTCGGCTGCGATGGCAGTGTTGACTTGATCACGCCCAATAACCATGAAGCATCACCCTTCCACTTTAGGTCAGCCCTACGTCGCCTCGTCCAGAGCTTGTTAATCATCAAGTCATCTCGTTCAGAACACCGTCATATGCTGTGGTGTTGAAGCAGGGCTGGGCTGTTTTAGACACCCCACAAGTTTAACCTAAAGGGTAGTGGTGTAGACATAGGATAGTCTGGTGGTCAGGGCCCACGTCGTAACCCACAGAGAAACAGACCTCTCCGTAACCATGGTGACGCATCAGGGTGACAGACCGCCCTCGTTCTCGTCTCTGCGTCCTTCATGATGGACTTTTTCAAGGTTTGGATGTACTTGTATGTTCCTCTCCAGATGTCACATAATTAGTGACTTTTTGCGACATTTAGCTGTCTAAATTCAGGATAATAAACCTTCAATAGTTGAACACCGTTACCAACCTGCTCTGCGATGACAAGTTTATTTTCAACCCAAAGTGGCTGCTCTGAAAATAACCCCACCAGGCAAAAGAAAAGCTGATGGTCTCAGAAAACTCCCATCTAAAGTGGATGACGGCTGCAGAACCAGGCTGGGCGCCATGCAGTTGGAGAAATTAATGAGTTGGTGCCGCGAGATAATAAGCGCAGCATGCGAGCGCACAGCCGGCCGCCATTGGATCATTTCTACCCCCCCCCCCCCCAAGCTACTTTGGGACAACCTTCTAGGCTACTCACAATGCAGAGGACAGTCCTTCAAACATATGGCGGATGCAAGTGTGCTCCATAAACTTTTGGTGGAGCACGGTGGTACATACATATGCCTTCCAAGTATGTCAGACATCGACCTCGGGCAGCGATGTTATCACAGCCTGTATTTCTTCTCCGAACACTTACATCTTATGGAGAACGGAGAGCCGGAAAGAACACGACTGCGGTCGCCCCACTCGCTCAACAACCTAATTGCTTATTTGACCGGGTACAAACTTGAGTTTCATGGACTCTGGGTTGCTTGGCTGTAACTTCGCACTCGGCTTCATCGGTCCGCAGTCGGTGTTCCTGTGTTGTGTTTTCTTCTTCTGTGGAGATGGGATGGCATCAGCCGAACGGAGGGTGGGGGCAGGGGAGGTTGGTAACGTCGAGCAGAGTGGGGCAGACAGATATAGTAGCGTTTCCAGTTGCTATAGTATGCATGAATTATGAACGTGGCTCCTGGGACGAGCCGTAGTGCGGATCATGCATATATGCAGGAGCTCGCTGGTTTGCGTGAGCCCGGGCTGAAGGGGAGGAGGAGGAGGGGGAGTGCTTTGTTGGCGGGTTGGAGAGCCGTGCTCAAGGACAGCCACAACACACCTCCTCCGGGCACTACAAAGCCCCCGTCTGCTCCATGCGTGGACCAGGCTGTAGTGTCTGCTAAAGGTGGAGCATGTTTAGGTGGGCTATAAAATATATCTATTTATATTAGTGCTGTCAAGCGATTAAAATATTTAATCACGATTAATCGCATTAATGTCATAGTTAACTCACGATTAATCGCGATTAATCACAATTTTTCTTCTATGCTAAATATCCCTTGATTTCTTTGTCCCATTAATTGTTCTCATTTTAATGCTCTTATCAACATGGAGAAGTGCATCGGCTTGCCTTCTGCAAATGTTTTTTTCTTGATAACAACATTGGCATATACTGATCAAAACAGGACGATACTAAACGATGAACATACAAACATACTGCCTTGAACGTAGCAGTCAGGATACTGCTTCTTTGTTTTGAGCCAACGAAAAAATAAAAAAAAATAAAATAAATTGCGTTAAACGCGATATCGATAAAGCTCGATAAAGAAATTAACGCCGTTAAAATTGGTTTGCGTTAACGACGTTAATAACGCGTTTAACTGACAGCACTAATTTATATATATGTATGGGTTGTTTGTCCCATTAGACTTCCTGTAGATTGCACCATAGCCGAGTGTTAGCATAGATGAGTGAGGTTAACGCCCAGCTTCAGTCCTGACTGTGTTAAGCACAATTCTCTCGTCTTCTTCTGCATTTCCAGCAGGTAGTCCTGGTTCTCTCCAAGGCTCATGAGGCTAATGGGCGACACTGAATAGCCTGTTTGAATGAGATTCAGGGACTGGAGACTTGTGAGTTTGAAGGTCTCTGAATGAGAAGATAGATGGATGTTGATGGATGGATGATTGATGGGGTGGTATGAGGAATGCTTTGGTTGATGTGATATGGAACATGGCTTGGTGGATGGAGGGAAGGATGGATGCTTGGGTGGATAGATGGTATGATGGACGGCTCGATCCTCTGAAAATCGTTGCTCAAGTAGTATAATCCGCTTAAACTTCCTCCTGCTATCACTATTTCATAAAAAAGGCTTGGCTCCCAATTCAGGTTTTAGTCAAATTTAACAATCTGGTTGTTTTGTCTGTTTATAATAGTCTTTTCCCAACCCCTTTCATATGTTTACAACCTATTTTCTTTACTCGAATCCCAATAGTTTCTGAAACCAAACAATTTGCAAGCTTTTTGTTTTATCCAACTGCCTTAACTTTCAGCTTTTTGTTTCATGGTACTTATATAGTACTTATTGTTTGATGGTTTTATACTACATTGTCAAGACTAGAGAGCCCTCACAATAATCAATATGAATCTCTCTATTATTTTGCGTGAGAAAGGTTGGTGGGACTACAGAGAGAACTAGAAAGCGAGAGAGCATGAGATGGATACATCTTTCCTCCGACAATCAGACCGCTACTACAAAAATCCACATAAACTTCCTTCCACTTTCACTATTTCATAGATATTCTTCGCTCAGCTTAGCATGAGGCATTTACATAACGCAACTCAGGGCATACTACTTAACTTGTACTTTCTGTTTGTTGGGTCTGTTTATAATGGTCTTCTGGAAATCACCTGCCAGGCCCGACACACAGAGGCGTCAAATAAATATTCTAAATAATGCTTTCCATCTTATTTAATGGTTGAGTTACCATGTCAAAACAGATTAGTCCCAGTGGTTCGTTTTGAGACAGTTTCTGTCGTTTATATTTGTGACAAATCCTCCACATCAATATATATACATATATTATAATACACAAATCACACCCACCCTAACCCTTACCCATGGTGCATTGTGTTGAGCTTCTCTGGGCTTAGAAGGTGAGAGTCAGCAAAGCTCATCCAGAGGATTACCCACCTGCACCCAGAACTGGAGCTTCAGCCAACCCCAAAACCGGGTATACATATATAATAATACATATATAATGCATGCATGATTTATATGGGTGGGGCAGAGGATTTGCAGCTCTATATCAAAAGGGAATACAGAATGTATGCTCCCTCCATCCCTCTCACGCTATAACACTCTCTTCAGTGGTTCCCTTGCAATCTCTCATCTTCACATCTCGCTGCCTCTCTCGCTGTCTCTCTCCCTCTCTCTCCCTCTTCTCTCTTCTCTCTCTGTTTGATGTCGGAGGGGGGGGGGGGGGGGGGGGGGGGGGGGGGGGGAGTCTTCTTCCTTTATTCCAATTAGTCTCAGTTGTTTGTTTCTTGTCCAACCATGAGTTTTTATTCCTTTTCAGCGTTCTCTGGTCATTCACACTTCCCAGATCCTTTGAGTGGACTTACAGTCTCTTTACTCTGGATAAGACAACACTTGAAACTTGAGTGATTAGCATTGCACTGGACGTCCAACGAGGCTCGTTGGGTAGTCAGTCCGGAGGGGGGGGGGGGGGGCGGGAGGGAGAGGGAGGGAGGGAGGGAGGGAGGGGGGGGAGAGAGAGAGAGGAGAGAGAGAGAGAGAGAGAGAGAGAGAGAGAGAGAGAGAGAGAGAGAGAGAGAGAGAGAGAGATAGAGAGCGAGAGAGAGAGACGAGAGGAGATGAGAGAGAGAGAGAGAGAGAGATGCTGTAGTTTTTAGAAGCATCTATCTCCCACTTTGGTATAGAGGGGAAAATGGACATGGCGGATAGATAAAGGGAAATAAAAGTGCCTGAGGTTCGCTGCTATTGAATCCCGCTCTCCTTCATCACCATCACTGGGTCATTAGTGTGTCCGTGCAGTCCTGGGGCCCGGCTCAGTCATCATTCAACCGTCCAATGAGGACATCTCACGTAACATCAAAAAGAGAGAGAGACATTTGATCCACCATTGTGATGTATGATGAAGCGCTGTGTAGAGAGAAGAAGAAGAGGAGCAACTGGAGATGGGAGATAGCTTATCCACCAGGGTCATACTCTGTAGGGAGAGACACACACCCACCCACGCACACACACGCACACACACACACGCACTCACATGCACCCAAGCACAAGTATTCTAGTTTTTGTCACTTGGACAATCTCCGACACACACACACACACACACACACACACACACACACACACACACACACACACACACACACACACACAGGCACACACACAGGCACACAGACACACACACACAAACACACACATATACACATACAAATACACACACACGTACACACATAGTACAGTATGGCTCAACAATAACAGAAATGTCCATCCATAGTTACATAAAACATTGCCGATGTGTACAGAATCGGACCGTATACACTTTATACGGTCCTTTTATACGGTCCGATTCCTTTATACCAGAAAGGATCCTTAGTCATGTTGTTCTGTTGAGTGTAGCAGGAAGGGCTGGGCTCAGCTGGTGGCCCTAGTTGCAACAAATGGATGCTCTGTTTTCTGTGTGCGTGCGTGCGTGTCTGTGTATGTGTGTTGGTTTGTGCATTTGCGTGTGCTTGTGTATGAGCTAATTAAAATCTCTGCTGCCAGATGGATGGTTAATTGCTGTCATGTAGTTCTTGATTAGCCTATAAATGAACTCATGGCTTACTGCAAAGAATATACCTCACAATAATTGCTGTGCCCTTAACATTCTCCATAACTCTTTGACAAAGAATGCTGTTAGGGATCTCTGCACTTTGTGACCTAAAAAAAGAATCTCCGTAACGAGGTATCATTTTTGTTTTCCTTAAAGCCCATTAGATAGAAAACAATTAATTTGAATTTCTCCCATTTACACCAAAACTCATTTCTGAAACTAAACAATCGGAAAACTGTTTACTGTCATCAAATCAATTAAACATTCAGCTTTCCGCGTGTTTGTCTTTCTGCTACATTGTCTAGAGACCCCAACGACAATCTATTTCCATCTATTTGGTCCCTGTGAGAAAAGGATCTCGGCGACTAAGGGAGAGAAAAACAGAGCGAGAGTGCTATAGAGACAGAGACAGAGAGCGTGAGAGGGAGACAGAGTGAGTGAGAGAAAGAGCGACAGAGAGAGACAGAGCGAGAGACACTGGGATCGCGTCAGCCTTGGGTCTTTTCCCATGTGTGTTTTCTGGTCCTGGTTGACAGTGAGTATCTGGGCAGCACATAAAAGGGCCGCTGCTGTGAGCTGGGGAGCGGTACGTCTGGCCCGGGCCGAGGGAGAACAGCGAGGATTGGTAACAATATGCGCTGACGGTCTCGTGTTACCGCACGACTTTATATCAGTCCCCGCAGCTATCGAGTGACTCTTGCTTCTGACTCGGGGCGTGGTGAACGATGCCGGAGTTTTGTCTGCACCGTGTGTTGCAGTACGTTGGTCTGTTTTTTCGTGGTGTAGTCTGTCCGAAATGCATCACCGCAACCGACGGCTCAGCGGTCTAGACAGGTGAAGGGGTTCTTTGGTAATCATCAAATGTAGTAAAAAGCGTTCCTTTTTTTTCAGTCTTTTTAAATGTATGATTTTTTCTCTCAAGGGAATTTACTCTGGTTTTGCTTTTGTGATTACAAAAAAAAAGTAAGAAGTTAACTTGAAAGCAATTTTATGTATTCTTAATTTCTAAATGGTAAGTGTTTACGAGAGGTCAGACATTTATTCAGGCTAGCAATTAAATAAGCGAGCTATGAGCTGTTTTCCTCATAAAAAAACAACAACAGACAAACCCAATACAAATTGATGTATGACTGTGTTTTGAGTCATACTTCGGGATGTGTGTGTGTGTGTGTGTTCATGACTGCGTGTGTGTGTGGCTGTGTATGTGTGCATGTGTCTGTGTGTGTGCGTATGTGTGTGTGTCCTCTGGAGGGCCTGGAGCCCAAGGACGGCTCCGTCGTCCTGGTGAGTGCCTGTGAACGTCACATGCTATGCCCGGCCCGTCCCTGGACGCAGGCAGACACTCCATCCACTCGTCAGGTGATTCATCTCCCCCCCGCTCGCCCGCTCATCTCCTCTTCATCTGGTATTCAGCCTGCATACAGCGCAGTGTCAGAGCATCAGCACACACACACACACACACACACACACACACACACACACACACACACACACACACACACACACACACACACACACACACACACACACACACACACACACACGCACACATCTACACACACACACACACACCACACACACACATGGCGTCGCACACACATACACATACACATACACACATATACATGTACAGGTTGGAACGCATACACAGAAACACGCACATTCGTTCTGCCCATGCGGCCACAAGCTTGCACATGAACACGTACCACCAGACGCACGTCCACACACACGGCAGTGCTGGGACCCTGCTGGCGAATGGAGATCTATGATGAGATGGATGTATTATTCAGAACATTAATCTAGCTGCTGCTTTTCTCCCAGGATTAGTAGAGTTCCTTTAAAATGATGAAGTTCTCGGGCAGGCAGAGGAATTGTGTGTGTGGGTGTCGTCATCATCCTCTGTGTGTGTGTGTGTGTGTTTGTCATCATGTGTGAATGTGTGTGTGTATGTGTGTGTCTCATCGTCATCTGTGTGTGTGTCTTTGTTTCATCATGTGTGCATGTGTCATCATAAGCTGTGTGTGTGTGTTTGAGTGTATGTGTGTGTGTGAGAGTACGTCTATGTATGTTTGAAGGTGTGTGTGATTGTGTTTGTGTCTATGTGAATCATTTATTTTGTGTGTATCTGTGTGATCGTGTGTGCGCGTGTTTGTGTGTGAGTCTGTGTGTGTGTGTGTTGCCATTGTAGCGCTAGGCTGCGGGAGTGATAATGTGCGCTGGTGCTAATGGGCTACTAGCCGCCCCGGAACAAGTGGAGGCTAACCCTCCGCTGAGTGCTGGGCTCCCCTCCATGCTGATTAGAGAGATCTGCGACCAGCGCTGCACACCGAGAATCAAAGAGGAGCACCACTGCTTTGATTGGACATGACTGTCTGCTGGTTCACCTACATACTCACGCATACTCATAGATATATACGCACACACACACACTTGCATACATACATACATACACCGACATGCGCACACCGACACACACACACACACACACACACACACACACACACACACACACACACACTACCCAGATGGTAATTTGGGAGCAGGGCAGACTCTGCTTATCAGTGGATCTACACTGACTCTCATTTCATCGCTCCTATAAAACCTCGGTCTGATGAGCGTCTCGCAGGGTATTTTGTATCACGATTTTTCTGTTCATTTTCTTCACCATCGTTAACTGCCTGCTCCTTCCTGGCAGTTCTATAGCTGATGGGAATAGTGGAGCGGACTGGTTAAGCACGTCCTCTGGCCCCGGTGATACACAGGGACTCAGCCTTCACAGGCAGCCGGACGGGGAGCCACGCAGACTGAGCAGGCACAGGCCGTCTCCTTGTCATAATTTGGAATTGAACAGACGGGGGGGGGGGGGGAACTTTACTATCCTGTTGTGTGTAATACATGGCTGCCATAATGCAATTGGAAATACAGGACCCCCCCCCCCCCCCCCCCCTCCCTCTCTCTGTCTCCTCTGTGTTTCCCGTTTTATTGTTCGTGGCAGCAGGAGACATTGGGATCTGTTTATGGTGGGAAACCGGCTCAGTCTATTTTTATGACAGGGCCAGGGCGTGTTGAAGGATGCTCGCTTGTATCTTGAGATTTTATCAGCGTGGTGTATATAATATAATAATGTTTTATATTCGAGCATGGCTGTCTTATAACGGTTCTCCTGAGGTGGTTTAAACGCTGAGGGTCAAACACGGCTCAAGGTGGGGTCAGCTGTCGATGGTCTTAGAGCATACCGCTGGTGTAGGAGTAGTTTGCTGTGAGTCTTACCAATTGGTAAGAGAATGATGAACACAGGACCAGCTCTTATTAGATTTGTTCTGATCTAATCTAATCAAATCTTCTCAATTGGAATGTGATCTTATTACTCATAGCCAATCTAAATGATTAGGCTCTACGCAAATCTAAAGTAATCTGAATATATCTAGTTTAGTCAAATCAAATATAAACGTAATATAATGTAAACCATTGTAATTTAATATAATGTAATTTGATTGAATTGAATGTAATGAAAGTAACACAATTTACATACACGCACAGCTTGGGGATCCATAACTTTCTAATTGAATGGGAAAAGGCAGTTTCCCCGCTGTTTCAGTTTTTGCACTTCCCTCTCCTCCCTCCCACTGAGCAGCCAGTCACACGTAATTCCGAACCTCTTTATGAAGCCTTCCAGAGAGGACGCACACTGCTTTGGAAACCCATTTTCTACTGAACTCCCTTGAAGTCGGTGCAGAAGTAGAGTTACAAAGTACTTAAAGGGTTAGTCTTAATGAGGGAAAGCTAAATGCACATATACAAACCCATGCATGCACGCACGCACACACACATGGGCAAGCAAACACGCACATGCACGTACACACACATATTTCACACACACATCTCACTGTGACACACGCAAGCACGCACGCACACACACACACACACACACACACACACACACAACACACACACACACACACACACACACCACACACACACACACACACACACACACACACACACACACGCACAAAGAAACAACAGTGCAAGCATCCACATAACACAGAGAGCCAAATGGTGGGTGATGATTAATTGGAGCAATAGTAATTGAAATGTAAGTAGTTTGGTGTAAAAATAGATTTGCTCTACTCTAACTGCTCTTGGGGGCTATTTAAATGGCAAGTTGCAAATGCCATGTGAATCAGTCTATTAACCCTTGTGGAGAATTCGAGATTTAAACTAACAGCTCATGTTTACTGCTTATTGGAGGCGCGTGCTGCAGGTTTACAAAGGACCTATAACAGGTCAACATTTGAGCATTTTGCCATCCCATTTGTCCTTGTCACCACAGAACATGGTGACATGTGTGGATGGAACGAACAGTAGTTAACGGCATCCCAACTTAATGATCAGGGATTGATCGAAAATCAGTTGCTTGTTTATCCCCCACTATCCCTTATGAAACACACACACACACACACACACACACACACACACACACACACACACACACACACACACACACACACACACACACACACACACACACACACACACACACACACAGAGCGCAGACCTGGTTGGGAGGGGGGTACAGACAGCACCCTGGGGGTGGGGGGGGGTTGTTGGGGGTACAGACAGCACCATGAGGCGACAGAAAGGGGACATTCCAATGCATACATGAATGTCATTTCAGCGGTGGCGGGTTGAGAACAGAGGCTACCTAAAGTTAATGGCTTTCCCGCCGCAGCTCGCAGGCCTGCCCCTATCTCCCTGACCCCACCGCCCTCTGGTTGGCAGACAGGGGCTGCTGCTGTCAGGCCGGCTCTGAGTGCCTGGAGTACAGAGATCCAACGCCCCTCAATCGTTTTTCAAGCCTTCAATTGTGGCTCTAGTGCCAGTCTATGTCCTTTTTCTCTATTGATTTTAAATGCTTGGTTTTTTTTGTTCAGAGTTTGAATGGACTGAGCTTTGTCCTAAACCAAATTGATGTGTTCGGTAACTAAGTCCGCGTGCACAAACAGGTTTTGAGTTTATTGGTGCAAGCAGGGTTTGAAAAAATAAACGGAAGCAAAACAAAAAAATGAATTCCTTACGTCTATGAGAGCAGTGCACGGCAGCCCCTGAACAGAGACAACCCGATTGGCTAGCGTGTATAGCTTGGAGGCTAACAAGCTCAACAATGAATCATCGTGATACGCCATACGTTTTCATACGTCCTCGTGTTCTGGCGTGTTCTGGGAAGTGGAAACGGGCCATTCTTCGCTCTTCTTTCTAACATCCAGCCATGGAGAAGCCATAAGAAATGCTTTGTGACAATGCTTCGTCATTGATAGAAAAACTTTTATTGAAAATAAAACAGAGGCCTGGTTTTACAAGAGCTCTCATTCAATAAAAGAATCGTGATTTTCCGTCCACCAGAGGTACCCTTCTCCAGTGAAATCTCAGGATCTTTCATAGGCTTGCTAATTAAGTTAATTAGTAGTTCCTATTAAGTCCCTGGCTATGCAGAAAGAAGCATGGGACCCCACACTGGAAGGCTAGAGATTTGAGAAGATGGGATTTGACTTTAAATTAAGTAACCTTTTGTGGTGACCTTTTGAGTCTCATGTTAAACCAAATTAACCTAACAACTTCAACAATTAGTGGTTTGCGGTAAATGGGCAAGGTAATGTCCCTTGAAAGAGCCCCACTATTTGCATTCTGTCCGCCAATTAACAATTATCACCAAGGTGCCCTTATGCAAGGCACTTAAGCCCCCCACCTCTCCCGAAGGGGTCGCTCTGTGTCTGTGGGGCTGGGAATGTCTCCAGCATCAAGGCTGCTGGCCCATCGTTAAATCAAAATCACCATCATCATCATCACCATCACCAATCCTGACTAACCTTACAGGTCAATAACAAGTCATTAAGCAGACTCAAGTGTACGATCACAATGAAGGCAACTATAAACTGAATAGATTCTGTTGTTCCACCACGTTCCCTGTATGACTGGAGAGTTGCTACAGGAATCCAAAAACACGTTGGCAATTCGTTTTTTTGTTTTCAGTTGTAGTGCATAATAGTCACTCTATCTCTATTAGCAATAGACCATTTCAACAAAGCGCATTCTTAGTGCGCATAACCGACTTCAACACAGATTCCCGCCATCTTTCCCTTTTGTCCGTTGCTGACAGTGTGGTGGAGCTATAGCTAATTGAATCTTGCGGCGGGCGTGGAGATCACTCCTGGTTTGCTCTTGCCTCTACCCTGGCTGTCACTCACATCAGGGACGTGCGTGATGACACTTGTATTTATTAGAGCTTCAATCCCCCCCGTGCATGTCAGACACTTCCCTCAGATCCCCAGCGCATTAACACTGAATGCTAATGTGCGCTATTGTGTCAGTGCCTGCCTGCGTTTGTGTGTGTTTTGTGTGTGTATGTGTGTGTGCCTCATGTGTCTCGTGAGTGTGTATGTGTATGTGTCTCGTGTGTGTGTGTGTGTTTGTGCGTGCGTTCGTGTTTGTGTGTCTCTCATGTGTGTGTGTGTTTGTGTGCGTGTGTGTGTTTCTCGTGTCACTCTCATGTGTGTGTGTGTGTCTCATGTGTGTGTGTGTGTCTCATGTGTGAGTGTGAGTGTGTGTGTGTGTGTGTGTGTGTGTGTGTGTGTGTGTGTGTGTGTGTGTGTGTGTATGTGTCTCATGTGTGTGTGTGTGTGTGTCTGGGGTCTTCTGATGTGCCTGTGTGTGATTGACATTGAGGGGGATGGAAGGTGTGTGGCAGCTCTATCAAAGCGGGGCTGTGAACGAGAGCGGGGGTAATGAGGTCCATGCAGATCACACGGCGGTGCGGAGACCCCGGGGCGCTGGGGGGCTCAGCCCTGGAGACCCCTAGCACACGCATTCACCCCCAGGACACACGTGCGCACACGTATACCTGTGAACGTGCACACGTGCACTGGCGGACACATCCATGCATACATAAACACACACACCACATCTGCGCACACGCATACATGCATGCATAAACGCTCACACACACACTCAGGCACACACGTACTCACACCCATGCACGCACACACATGTGTGCGTGCATGGGTGTGAGTGCATGAGACTAACACATTTGTGTACAGTATTTGTTTACAAATACTTGCATTGATGTCTACACACACAAACACACAAGTACTTGATGTGTGTGTGTGTGTGTGTGTGGTGACGGGCGGACTGTGCCTCATCCCCTCTTGTTTGTCAGATCCTCGTGGAGTTCTGCCCCAGTGTCCTCCTTTAAACGATGATTACCGCTAACCTCTGGGTCGCACTACTGTCCAAACACCATTACCTTGGCTTTTTCTAATGACGTTTTACATCTGCTCTTCTGGCTGGGGCACGGTCACGTGCTTAAATCCAAAATAAATACAATCGAATATCTGTGAATTTTATAGTCCGACAGCATTCCAAAAAGTTTATTTTGAAACCTCCAGTTGCATTGCTAACACAACCAAGCTGCTCATCGGCAAATCTCAGAACCTCGTATTCCTCCATGGATTTCCTTTAGGATAATACAAAGTGTTTTTTTGTGACTCCTCTCAGGAAGTGCTAACAAGGAATACTTCCTGCGAGTTTTAACGAGCGTGTGTGTGTGCATGTCAGCCCACTGTGGTCCCCCCATCTGCATCCCCAGACTCAGACAGCCTGTGTGGAGACCCCCGGTGTCTTCCCCTTGTCCTGTTGTTGACGCGTGCGACGTGTGTGTTCCCCAGACGAGCGCGGTGCTGTGTTCGGGGGGCTGTGCCCTGCTGGCGGTGGGGTCCCTGCTGGCCATCGTCACCGTCTTCCTGCCCACGGGGGGCTGCGAGAGGAGGGTCTGCACCCTGGCCGGCTACATCCAGATGGCTGCAGGTCAGCACGGCTACCCACACACACACACACACACACACACACACACACACACACACACACACACACACACACACACACACACACACACACACACACACACACACACACACGCACATACGTGTGCACACACACATGTACACAAACACAAGCACTCGTATACCGAAACGCACACGCATGCATGCATACAAACACACAAACACACTCACAAACACACACGCTTGTGTGCGCGCACACCCTCACGTACAGGCAAACAGACACACAATACACTTACAGACGCACACACACACACACACACACACACACACACACACACACACACACACACACACACACACACACACACACACACACACACACACACATACTGTTAAACACATCCAGATGGCTGCAGGTCAGGAGAGCTACACACACACACAAAAACACACATACACACAAGTACACAAACAACCAAACGCACCCACATGTGTGCATACACACGCACACGCACACACACACACACACACACACACACACACACACACACACACACACACACACACACACACACCAATGTACATACAGACACAAACACACATGCATACACAGACTGGTTTAAACACACACACATGCTGTAAATAAATAGGCACACATACAAGCATAACAACACACACATTATAGACACACTCCATGCTGTATGCACTATGTGCTGCATGCAATATATACATACACATACAAATGTGCAAAAATGCTCCCATATCATCTTATCGTATTCATACATGCATATACATCACATATTCATACATATGCACACACACCCATATATATTATTCTCTCTCTCTCTCCCTCTCTCTCTCTCTCTCTCTCTCTCTCTCTCACACACACAGACACAGACACGCACACACATGTGCGCAATGGCACAAAGCAATAACCCATGCAACACCATAAATCCTTCCTTTTTGCTGTAGGGAGCCACGACTGAATCCGTGATTTTCTGAGACCCTTGTATTCACCTGAATATCTCAGCTTTGAAACAACACATTTTTCATTGTGGCAGTTAATCGCTCTCTCCAACAACCCCCCCCCCCTCCCCCCACACACACTCACACACAAACACACACACGCACACACACACACACACACACACACACACACACCACACACACACACACACACCACACAACACAACACACACACACACACAACACACACACACACACACACACACACATGCGCCTATCAGGGGCGGCTGAAAGACAGAACTGACATTTTTTACCCATCAGTAAAAAAAAACAAAAAACGAAAAGCCCTCCAAAAGAACCCGGAGGACCGCAGCGGTCTGCTGCTAGGCAACCGGAGTCCGCGCGACACGTCCAGAGGCGGGCGGTGAAACAGGAAGGAAACACTACAGATTTAGAGCGGGCCGTGGAAAGACAATTACAGCTGCTTAACACGGGTCACCGGATCAGGGCCGCGACCCGCTGCTGTCGTTCAAAACGCGGCGGCGCTCCCATAAACACTTCTTTTAGCCTGTGGATAGAAAAAAAAAAAAAAGCCCATAATGCAGCAGGGCGACGGGGAGGCGGGCGGGGTCGGCGGCCTGTACCTTGACTCGTCCGACTCAATGAGGCGTTTTTATCGTCTGCTCGTCTCACAAACGTTCTGTGTTATGCCGCGATAAAAAACAAAACGAGAAAAATGCAATTACCCGCAATTCCCTCGTGTGTTGTCAAGCAAAAAGAGTTGTGGCCCTCCTTCTAGAAAGCGTGTGCGTGTGTGTGTGTGTGTGTTGGTGTTTGTGTGTGTGTGTGCCGGTGTGAGTGTGAGCTTGTGTGTGTGCCGGTGGGAGTGTGAGCTTGTGTGTGATTGTGTTTGTGTGAGTGTTGTGGTGTGTGTGTGTGTGTCAGTGAGTTTGTTTGTGTGATTGTGCACCTGTGTTGGTTGCGGTGGTGCTTGCCTCGATGTTTCAGGCTAACCATTGTGATCGGTGTGAAGTCATTTAAACTCTTTTGTCCTTCTTTTTCCAGTTCCCCGTTGTTAAGCGCGTCATATCGCTGTTTTGCATGACTGCGTATAATGTTTGAATGATCGATTGATGGAGCCTAAGTGGTGTTCAACTAATGACTCAGGGAGCTCTTTCTGCTTCTTTAGCACACAGCTTTTTTCGAGCCCTGTAAAAAACAGAGGCCTTCAACGTAGAGCATTGTTTAGAGGAAGACTCTGTGGTAGTTTTCTTCTAACTTTTTATATTCCTTTCTTCCATCCCTCTCTGTGTTAGAAATTTCAAAACTGTATTTTTTTTGTTCCAAACTCTTTGAAAGAGATTGATCTGAGTTTTTTTGTGCAAAAGAGTAAACACTATCTTTTGGCCCTTTTAGTGACCTTTTGTAATCTATTCTGTACATACACTCAGCGTCTAAGCGCTGAGGAACTACAATAGAAACTTACAAGGAGTTGTTTGTTCCTTAGGATCAACCTTTATCGACAGAGCTGGACGGTACAAAGCGCTGGGCTAATGATGTGTTTAAGTGCAGTTCACGGCTGTCTAGCGCTGCATCGAATGCTACTGCCGCCAGAGAGAGAGAGAATTATGTGATATCATTTGCTGCAAGCATAGTCACATTTGATGGTAATGAACAAGGCAGTCATGCCGGGAGTCAGTCCTTTGTCTTCACTCTAGGTTAGCCCACTTTGAGACAGGGAGGGAGGGAGTTAGAGAGAGAGAGAGAGAGAGGAGAGAGATTTTTCACGCTACCCCCGTATTCTTTTGTTTGTGTGTATGTCAGTTTGTGTGTTTGTGAGGGTGTGGAGATTGGGCTATCAAGGTAGACGGATAAGTGCTGGGACCGGTAGATCTGAAACAAGGGTTTCCTTGATGCTGAGCCTGTTATCAGTTCTCTTTGTGTTTTGGTGAAATTTGACCGCGTACTGATAGTTCGGAGGAAATAAAGTGCAGACGGCCTCGTGTCGGTTTTCCTGTTTTGCATCCACAACAAGGATGGTTTTGATCCCAAGAAAGAACCTTTCTCGAGCCAGGAGCCGTGTTCAGAGGAGCCGTGTTTGTGTTTGTGGCACGCTCTCATGCACCTTCAAAGAGACCGCGTTCTCCCATGGGTGCTGTCTGTCCCCGGCTATCTTCTCTCTGCCTCTCTTTCTGTCTCGCTCTCTCTCTCTCTCTCTCTCTCTCTCTGAATCAGCTCAATTTAATGTACTGTAACACACGACAATGCATTTAATGTAATGGATTGCAATTCGATTAAATTCAATGCAATGTAATGTAATAATGTCATTCAATATACTAAAATTCAAAGTTTTTTAGCATTTGAAAGCTACTCTCTTCTCTCTCTTCTCTCTCTCTCTCTCTCTCTGCCCCTATTATAAAAGCGTGTCCCATTCCAGGAGCGAGGCTTTGTTTTCAGAGGGAAATATTTCAGCCCTGGCTCCGGAACCGCCACCTCCTCCCCTGGCTCTCCCACCACCAGCCCCCACATCCAACTCACCCCACGGGGGGTTCCTGGTCCAGACTTAGACAGTGAACCGGCTCACCTTCCTGGGCTTCGCCACCGGCCCCGTATTCAAAGTCCCTTCAGCTCAGCGACGGCGGCCATGAATGTTTTAGAGGTTGGGGAGAGGGGGGAGCACACTTTCATGTGCTCACGCTTTTTTTCCCTTTTTTTGCTTTTCCGACAAATGCATATTTCATTGGCCTGTTTTTCTAAGTAGGTTTGGGCCCTTTTTTTAAATAGGAGTGCCATTTTGTATGTGCATGTCTTTGTGTGTGCGTGTGTGTGTGTGTACATATATACGTTTTCTTGGGTTGTTCTTGTGTGTAGTCCGGCATTTGAACGGATTTGCATAGTGAGTAACGCCTTCCCTTGGCCAACAGGTGACGTTAAACACACTCAACACACCTCAGGCACAACACCCCACCACACTTACGCAATTACCCGCTGTTTCGTTTGGACTACAGTTTGTTTACACATCCAAGTGAGGCCCGGCACTCAATTCCAGCCCCAATTCCCTCTCCATTTTCCCACCAACCCTTGCCCTTTCTTTAACTCTCTGCCACCAAAGCCTTCATCAAGAGCTGTGCGGACGATGATTGGAGGGCTTTTTAGATGAACAATGGTCTGGCAAATTGTCCCTGGATAGTTATCTGCTCTGGGGTTAATGACCTGCCACGGTCCGCTGGTCCCTCCGGCATTAATAGAAACACAGTGGCGGGAACACACCGGCTTCTGCGTGGTTCACACGCCGACCGGAGCGGCTCCATTAACAAAGCTAGCTCATTAGCATTCGGCGTGTTCAATGTGAGCGGAGTGAAGATGATGGTTTTCTTATTTAAATGTCACCGCAGAATGAGACTTGGTGTCTTAATGCTAGTTTTTTTTGGTGTGTCCGTTTTGGCTTTCCAAGGTTTTAGTCTGGTAACACTTGGGCTCCGAGCTTTATTTTGGAGCCTATAGCGGGACATGAATTATTGACCTGTGCAGAGAACTAGATCAATCCCGCCTCCTCAGAGACACTGCACTGCTTTTCACATGTCAATAAACATCGTTTTTTATTTCACTGTTATTCCACTACTCTCTCTCTCTCTCTCTCTCTCTCTCTCTCTCTCTCTCTCTCTCTCTCTCTCTCTCTCTCTCTCTCTCTCTCTCTCTCTCTCTCTCTCTCTCTCTCTCTCGGAGAAGAGGTGTTCAACCTTGATGATACAAAAGCTAAATAAATAAACCCTACCTCTTGATGACTTTCCACATGAATTTAATCATCCGCTTATTAAGACGCCAACCTGCCAATTATTTCCATCCAACTTTTAAATGGGTGCCTCGCAGTTTCTCAATGCATCCTAAACTCCATCCGAGCCCCGATTCCTCATTAGGTTTTCCCTTTGAAGCTGATGAAACACATGTGAGACATACATATTCTGTGCATGTCTTAATCAAGCAGTTTAGTATAATGTTTAATATTTATGGGTTTGTGTGTGTGTGCGTGTACACGCACGCACGCACGCACACACACACACATACACACACACACACACACACACACACACAACACACACCACACACACACACACACACACACACACACACACACACACACACACACAGATTGGCATTGTGCTGATGTGGAGGAAGCCCCGGCCTGCTGTGTCAGCAGCCCCCCCCCCCCCCCCCCCCCCCCCCAGGGGCTGGTGTACACACAGATGTCGGGACAGGAACCGGGCTTTGAGAGAAACACCTGCTGCGGCTATCTCTGCTCCGCCGTACCGTCCGCACGCTCCCAGAGCCAGCTGTCAATCACCGTCTGCACACATGCAGATGAATGGCCTTCACACGGTATCGCCCCGGAGCAGGACGCTGGCGCCGCCCGGCCACGGAGACACGTGTCTCAATGACGCCATCGCAGGAAGTGTGTGCTCCCCCCGCCACAGCCCTCTTGCCTTATGGAAGAGAGAGAGAGAGAGAGAGAGAGAGAGAGAGAGAGAGAGAGAGAGAGAGAGAGAGAGAGAGAGAGAGAGAGAGAGAGAGAGAGAGAGAGAGAGAGAGAGAGAGAGAGAGAGAGAATAGTGTTTTTCTCCGGTCGTCTGTGAACTGCATTTGAACCTCGGGCTCTGGCGTCGTTTGTTTTGTGTTTGAAGAAGTTCGCCTGGCTGAGCACAGCTTCTGATAAAAAACACAACACGCCAGCCTCGCACTGTGTCCTCCTCTCCCCGCTTCTCTCTGTTCTCAGCTCTTTCTTCCTTTTTAATCTCCACCTCCCTGAAGAGTTTAATCTGTTTTTGCTCTCTCTCTCCCCCCAGCCCCCCCCCCCCCCCAGCAGTTTTTCTTTTACCTAGAAAGTTGTCTGAATAGGGCTACGGCAGCAGCAGCAAGATATATTTCTGCGTGTTTCATCATAAGCCGGATGTCCGCAGGGCCGTGGGTCTTAGAGTCGCTGAGATGAGAGCCTCGCACATCAGAGGCAGCGGCGTTGGGAGAGAGCCTCTGCGGAGGCCCTTTGAAGGAGACACCGCGCTGGGCTCCGCTGTTTGTGTTGGTGTTGTCTGAGACGGCCTTGGCAGCCTTTCTTTGCGTGTCTGTTTGCGGTAACTTATGTCTTTGACTGTTTTTGTCTGCGTCTACCTTTGTGTGTGTGTGTTTGTGTCTGTGTGTGTGTAACTTTGTAGCAAATCACTTTGACTCGAACCATGTCAGCCTCTTCACTTTAATCCAAAACATTTTCGGTGTGTTTGTTTGCGCAGTGGCGTGTATAAATCTTCTTCATATATAAAAATTATAAACTAAGCTTCCTGCTCTTCCTTAAGATAGCAGAATTCCGTGCCAGCACCAAACATTCACATGTTGCTGATATTTCAACACTGGTAGATAAAGACCTTAGAAACATTGTTTGTTCAGTGCGCAACGTACGATATGCCAAGTGCCGTAAATCCCATATGTCTGCTTATCAAAACCGAGCTCATAAATAAGCCCTATTGTTTACCCTCTAATCACAGTCTGCGATCAATCCTCGAATCCCCACTTCTCGGATGCATTAATAAAAGCGATTCAAACGAGGGGCGGGCGTGGCCAATCTGCTCAATCACTCAACAATTATCCCAAATACTAATTAGTCTCCCTGACGATGGCAGCTGGCTTCAATCAGGCCGTCTTTCACTTTTACAAACCGTCGAAGCCCTTGCGTGGGCTCTGCGCGGAGAAGCACATCTTAAATCTCCCATCTTTAATACTGCCCTTGAAAAAAATACTGCCCGCCATTTGAAATTCTCTCAGTATCAAATAAAATAACATGGTGGGAAGAATCCGGAATATCAATGTCTTGCAGGAAGAATCTCACTATCTTCCTGGTTATTTATTAATGTGCCTCGCCAATGAAAGAAGAGGACTCAATACGGTATGGAATCCAAGAAGAGGACCTGGAACACATGGAGCCCAGTTATAAAATGGCCGCCTCAATCATGTGACTTGTTCTGCAGTGTTTAGCTCCCTCTGCACCTCAACCACCAAAGTAGGGTGAGGCCCTTTTGGTTTGAGCATGCACTCACTGCCCACTGAGGGTCCCAAGTCCCCTTACTGCTGTCACTTTTGCTTTCACTGTCCTCACACACACCCACCAAGAAACACGCACACACGCAAACGTACACCGACACACAAATACCCGCTGCCCGCAAACAACCACACACACAAATGCGTACACACGCACACACGCAAGCACGCACGCACGCGTGCACATACACACATGGATGCAAACATACACAAGCACCCACACAAACACTGACTTGTAGGACCTCTCAACCTTACAGAAGTTGAGTGACCATTCATATTACATGACATCTCCATTTGGCAAGGCCTCTTGGCTTGCCTAGCATCTCGCAGGTTACAGAGGGCAGGAAGTGAACCTAAAATCCCACAATGCATCTTGAGTTAGCAACACCAAGTAGCAGCCTCAACCTACGCGTATGTGTGTGTGTGTGTATGGCTTGTTTGCACGTGTGTGTGTGTGTGTGTGTGTGTGTGTGTGTGTGTGTGTGTGTGTGTGTGTGTGTGTGTGTGTGTGTGTGTGTGTGTGTGTGTGTGTGTGTGTTCGTGTCTTTCTCTCTGTCTGCGTGTTTCGTGAATCCCTTGACTTATCTGCTATTCCATCTCATGTAGCGATCGAACCAATCTGAAAGAATTCTTTTTGAGTAACAATTCATGAGCGCAGTGTTCTGCTGCTCTCTTTGACTTTGTGCTCAGCACAGCCCCGGTTCCGTTTGTGTGCTTGTGTTTGCACTGCGCTTTACCGCTCTATACATGCACACACCTGATAGATGGATCTGATACCAGATGCATGCAGTACACAGATATATTATGGATAAAAACACAGCCTGTATATAAACATGTTTACATGGGCAAATGCCTCTAGCTACACTTAGATTCATATTATTGACAACCCTTTATTTTCTACCTCGATCTCTCTCAGTACGAAAAATAGTTCAAAAAACACACTGCCCCCTAAAACTACCGAAAACAAGCTCAGCATCAAGGCAACCCTTTGTTTCAGATCTACTTGTTCCAGCACTTATCGGTCTACCTTGATAGCTCACTTTCCACACCCACACAAACAAGCACACATACTGACATACACACAAACAAAAGAATGAGGTAGCTGAAAAACCAACAAGTCTCTCTCTCTCTTTACACTTGTCAATACACACCAGATATGAAATAAAAAACATTGTTTTTTTATTTCACTGTTTTAACCACCTCTCTCTCTTCTAGCCGTCTCTACCTCTCTTTACCCCCCCCCCCCCCTCTCTCTCTCCCTCTCTCTCTCCCTCCCTCCCGCTGATACTATGTAAACAGGAATGCAAATGTTATTAAAAAGTTGTAGAAGTGTTATTCTGGACCCAACTCCTCTGAAGCCCTGTGGGTCTAACATTATTCCGGCGTCAAAATGTCCAGCATTGTCAGCAGCAATGATAACAATGTCACTTCCCATTTCCATTAATCTCCCGCCTCTAGCTGCCCAGCGCTAATCTCCTAATCCGTCCAAACTACTTTACCCATCATGCCTTTCAAACTCTTCCCACTCAACGACACAGTCCAGGCCGTCCCACCGCTGTAACTCTCACGTCCCTCAAACACTGTCACATTAGTTTCTTTGTACCTCTCTAATGTCTGATGAAAACACGCTCACAGAAACACACACACACACACACACACACACACACACACACACACACACACACACACACACACACAAATGCACATACTGTACACAAACACACTCATGTGCACATGCACATGCAGAGGCTCACACACACACACACACACACACACACACACACACACACACACAACACACACACCACACACCACACACACACACACAAATGCACATACTGTACACAAACACACTCATGTGCACATGCAGAGGCACACACACACACACACACACACACACACACACACACACACACACACACACACACACACACACACACACACACACACACACACACACACAGAGGTTTCAGGGGAGTTCAGGTTCAGTATTGTTTACAGCAGAGTCAGCTCAAGTCTTTCATCACACCGGACGACATTCCCCCGGTTCTCTGTTTTTAACCGAGAGAAAGAACACAAGAAGGAGAGCAGGAACGAGGGAAGGGGGGTAGGGGGGGGGAAGGGGGAAGGCACAGGAAGAAACAGGTGCATGCTCCCTTCCTGTCAGAGTAATGCTTGAGTACGGCGCTTCTGTGCTGTGACCTCATTTAGTGCTCCCCTATAGGGATGTATGGATTACCAGACGACCTTAATCCTACACTCTGAAACTATCTTCACCGCATTTGAAATCTTTTTCAACAAAAGTATAAGGATTCACAGGAACACACTGGGAATTGCCTCTATTTCTGTCAGTGCCTCACAGAGGTTGGCAATTTCATTCTAAGCAACAGAGCTTTTGGAAGCAGGAGACATCTTTGTGATAAGAGACGTCTTCCCAAGACAAACAAGCTGCTGTGGTGAAAAAGAGGAGTAAAAGTGATGAAAAGGATGGAGAGATAGATGGAGGGAAAAATGTGTGGTGTTTCATTATTTTTTTCCCGTTTCCAGTCACTGCATCATGGTCTGGTTGTGTGGGCCAGAGTGTATCTGTGACCGTATCCAAGAGTTGTTGCTCAATTTCAGTAGAAGCTCGGGGAACAGTGGGGGTCATCGCTCTGTTGAAGTCTCCCCACCACTCTCAATCTGTCAGCTGGCGGGAGCACACAGTCGCACACGCACGTGAGCAGGCACGCACGCACGGACACTCTCACGCATGCAGGCAAACGCGCCACACATACACACACACACACACACACACACGCACACACATACACATTATGACACACACACGAAGACCTGCTGACACACACGCACAGATCAGACACACAAGCATATATACATACACACACATGCACACAAACACACACAAGCACACACAACCACATGCTGATGCATGGATTCAAACTCACACCAACTACAGCTCAGTTGAAGTCAGGGGACCAGGAGAAATTTGATTGGTCATTATTTCCCGCTATGCTCTGATGGAAAACGGAGAAATGGAGCTGGATGCTTACGTGCATTAAAAGGTGCCTCGGTTTCCTTCTCAGCTGATTATTCAAAGTGGATCTCAAATGGGAATCTCAGCGTTCCCGGAGACAAAAAACGGACCACCCGGTGGAGTGGAAGTGTTGATGTGTCGGAGAGATGACGGATGCTGTCATCACTGACTTCTACTCTTATCCTCACAGCTGGAAGTACCCACACAATGGCAGGTGTGCAGAGAGAGAGAGAGAGAGAGAGGGGAGAGAGAGAGAGAGAGAGAGAGAGAGAGAGAGAGAGAGAGAGAGAGAGAGAGAGGAGAGAGAGAGAGAGAGAGAGAGAGAGAGAGAGAGAGAGAGAGAGAGAGAGACTTGTTGGTTTTTCAGCTACCTCATGCTTTTGAGAGAAACATTCTTGTTTTGTTCCACGGCAGGCAGATGAAATGACGGGCACAAAGCCTAATTTGTATCTTGTGAGTGGGCTGCAACAAGGAAATTATTCCAGCCAGCCAGCCATCCTTCCTCCTGGAATATGTTGTGCCTACGCCCCTCCATCTCCTCTCATCTCCTTCCTTTGTTCTCTCTGGTGCCATGCTGCCTCTGGTTCGTAGCTCCTCACCCCCCGCGCGCCCAGGCAGCTCCCTAACCAACAGACAGCTCTCTGCTGCCCAATCATCTGCCCTCTCTCTGTTGTGCTGGCTCTCCGCGCCGCAGCCGCCACCACCCCGGGGTGTCTTTGAAACGCTCTGAAATTGAAATGTGTCTGGTGTGCATCATCAAGGGCCAGAAAGAAGAAGAAGAGGAAGGGAAGTAGACGCAATACGCAGCACTCCTGGCCCCTCTCGCTCCCTTTCGTTGGTTCTTTTGTTGGATCTTTCGTTCTTTAGTTCTTACTTTCTTTCGTTTGTTCCTTTCTACGTTTGTTGGTTCTATCGTTCTTTCATCCGTTCTTTCGTTCGTTCTTTCGTTCTTACTTTCTGTCATTTGTTGGTTTTTTTCGTAGATTCTTTCTTTCCTTCTTTCTTCCTTCCCTCCTCCCTGTTTCCTTCAAGGGAGGAAGATTTATGCACACAAAAACAGAGATTTACTTTGCAAACAAATAAGTTTCTCCCTTCTTAATTTATCCCTCTATCCTACTTTTTCCGGTGAAGGATGAAGTATTTCAGTTCGGGAGGAGAAAGATTGTGTATTATTAAGAACTCAAGGCGTAAAATAATCACAGAAAACAAACGTACACAGAATTTAGCATGGCGGATCACAGCCGCTCCCATGCATTGATCCGCTCCTCCGTCCCTCCGGCCTGAGACAGCCCTTCAAGCATCGCGTTGAACCGATCTGAACCCACCGTATACGAGCAGTTGTATAGGAGGAGGAGGCCCATTCATCTCCCAGTCCCTTGGGAATACGTGTTTGTGTGAGTAATGCCCTCGGCGAGTCCACTCTGTGTCTCGCCCGTTGTTAATTGGTGCAGATCGACTCTATTAGTGGACTAAAGATGTCAGTTGGAGATGGCAGGGTTGAGAAAACTGCACTGCACCCTGGGACAGAAATGGAACATCTTGGGCCAGCGTCACAGACACGCAGACACACGCACACACACACACACACACACACACACACACACACACACACACACACACACACACACACACACACACACACACACACACACACACACACACACACACACACACACACACACACACACACACACATTTGCCAATTTTGTGTACTATTTGCCGTGCACGTTTGCGCATGCAGTATTCATGTGATGCCAGTGTCATTTTCCTCTTGCTCTATCTTTCTCACTCCATCCCTATTTCTCTCTCTCTCTCTCTCTCTCTCTCTCTCTCTCACCCACTATCTTTCTCTGTGTGTGATCCTTGGCACACAGGAACTGGCAGGGGGGGGGGGGGTGATGTGTGTCATTTTAGCAGAAACCTGAACCTCCCTGCTGCCCATGATGCCATGAAGGAGAGAGAGAGAGAGAGAGAGAGAGGGAGGAGGGGGAGAGAGAGAGAGAGAGAGAGAGGGAGATGGGAGGGGGGAGAGGGGAGAGAGAGAGAGAGAGAGAGAGAGAGAGAGAGAGAGAGAGACGCTATATGAGTGCAAGAAGGAAGGGCAAAGTGGAAGGGATGGACGGATGAGAGCAGGGGAGAGGACAGATCAAGTCAGAGATGCCTTCTGTATCATCCCTCTGATGCCATCCTCTTTTGGGTTTCTATTCATGAGGGATGGTGAGTGAACAGAGGGGCTATTCCTTGTTTGCACTTAAATGACTGACTACCCAATGACCTATAATATCGTTCACCGAGTTCACGTCCTGCCTATTCCATCCTGGTGCCCAACTCTTCCTCTTCCTCTTACTTATCAACACACTAAACACATTTCTCAAGAAACACTCATGCACACATACACATACACTCACTGACACACACAAACACACCCAGGCACAC
>NC_079418.1:19601632-19611632 GCF_026213295.1 Gadus chalcogrammus
CATTCCTCATTTGTACCCCCCCCCCCCCCCCCCCCCCCCACCACCCAGAGGTACAAGAACCGAAAAACATTCAAGAAAATAAAAGACGCATTAGCAAGCGCGGGACAAAGCAGGGATAAGGGCTGGAGGTCTTGGAGCTGAAAATGGAGATGAGGTGGGTGTGCCGGGGACGAGTAACTTCAGCTTTAGGGAGGCAGCAGAAGAAGAGGCCTGGAGAAGACGCTGCTTTGCATGGCAAAAGGCAGACGGGGGGTTGACGTGGTGGGTTGACAGCGGCCTGCGCTCTGCAAGTGAGGCTGAATGCACGGAGGACGTGCCCGAGCACAGCCATGGCTAATTGTGTCAGCCAGAGAATGGCCCGGCCAGCCTGTTCTCAGCCATTGATTGGTACGTGTGTGTGTGCGTGTGTGTGTGTGTGTGTGTGTGTGTGTGTGTGTGTGTGTGTGTGTGTGTGTGTGTGTGTGTGTGTGTGTGTGTGTGTGTGTGTGCGTGCGCGTTAGTGCTTGTGTTCGTACACGCGTGCGTGTGTGGGACGTGTTGACGGTCTGAAGCCATTCAGCGTAGAGAGAGGCAGGAGAATGGTGGCTTGTGTGTGAATGGCGCTCCTCCAGAGGGGAACCAGGGAGAGGAGAATGGGCCGAGAGACAGCGGACGGGAGGCAGAATGTGATTATTGGATAAACACAGCGCACCCCCCCCCCCCAACCCCCCCCCCCCCTCCCTTCCCTTCAGAAAGCCAGGCGCTGTTGGCAAACACTCACTCGGATAAGGGGCGGGGAACGGGGGTCTAAAGGCCTTCTATAGAGATGCAGAAACTGTTTCGGACTCTGAGGGAAATGAGGGAGGAGGAGGAGGGAGGAGGAAAGGTGACATTCTAGCTGGCTGCGTGTCAAACCGGCGGAAGGGAAATATATATTCAGGACGGAGCCCGCGGGGCCCCCTCAATAATCAGCTGGAACAGGACGGACTATTTGATCAGGGATTCAGGATGGTTGGTTTTTCCCCCGTGGGGACCAGTCTTCTTGACCACCAGGGGACCAGTCTTCTTGACCCCCAGGGGACCAGTCTTCTTGACCCCGTGGGGACCAGTCTTCTTGACCCCGTGGGGACCAGTCTTCTTGACCCCCAGGGGACCAGTCTTCTTGACCCCGTGGGGACCAGTCTTCTTGACCCCGTGGGGACCAGTCTTCTTGACCCCCAGGGGGACCAGTCTTCTTGACCCCCAGTCTTCTTGACCCCATGGGGACCAGTCTTCTTGACCCCCAGTCTCCTTGACCACCAGGGTTCAAGAAGACTTTGTGTCCCCAAGAAGTCGGTCCTTCAGAGGGGGGAGGAGAATGTCGTCTCGGCTTGAAGCACCTGCTTGTTTACGACGCCGGCAATCCGATGCAATTTTCTAGAGCTCTGTACTTGCTATTAATCTTTCTCCTGCTAACCCCAACCTCCCCCCCACGCCCTCCCTCCCACCCTCTTTCTCTTTCCTTGTCTTCTCTTCCGCCTTCTTGTCCCTGTCTCCTCCCCCATCCTCCCCCCCCCCTGTTTACCCCGTCTCCTCTCCTCCTCCACCTCTCCTCTCCTCCACCTCTCCTCTCCTCCTCCACCTCTCCTCTCCTCCTCCACCTCTCCTCTCCTCCTCCGTCTCTCCTTTCCGAGGTAATTTACGGCGGCAAAAAAAAAAAGAGTCTGAAGAGGAGATAAATTTCGGTCGAACGATGTGGTTCGAGAGAGAGAGACAGACAGAGAGAGAGACCCATAGAGAGAGAGAGAGCGACCCAGAGAGAGAGAGAGAGAGAGAGAGAGAGAGAGAGGGAGAGAGAGAGAGAGAGAGTGAGAGAGAGTGAGGGAGAGAGAGTGAGAGAGAGAGAGAGAGAGAGAGATAGCAGGAGAGAGCGTGTTAGCGACGCGTGAGTCTTTGTGGGCTCTCAGGGGCCAATAACCTCTGCTCCGCCTCCACTCCACTACTCCTGACCTTGGCTCGCCACAACTCTTAACCGTCCGTTCTTTTTTTATGTCTCTCCTAACCTTTTCAAAAGACGCTGTGCGGGCGAGCCTCGCTCCATAGTTTATAATCTCCATCCATCTCCCTCCGCCCGCTGTGGAGCGCGGCCCCTCCTCCCTACGATACCAACGCATAATCGGATTTTGGCGGGGCATATAGCCGCCGACGGACCCCTGTGATTAGACAGGGCTCACGGTAACCTGGTTTGGAGCTCCAGCGCGTCATTTGTCATGTGTCAGCGCGGTCGGATGAGTGTGTGGACGTTGCGGACAGGGACCCCGTTGGTTTGACTGGTGTAGTGCTAGGGGCCCGAGGCTTAGCGTGCTTGGTTGAGCTGGGTTATCTTTCTCTCTCTCTCTCTCTCTCTCTCTCGCTGTTTCTCTCGCTCTCTCTCTCTATCTCTCTCTTGCTCGCTCGCTCGCTTCGGTTTAGCGCCGTCAAGTTGGACATGTGAGTTAATGGAAATCCTTAATCCCAAATGAAACCCGGCCCCTCTTTAGCGCGACAACCTGCACGGGTGTGACCCGTTATCTCTCTCCGGAGCTGCACGGGCTCCCGGGAACCCACCGGTCTGAACCCTGGTCCAACGGCGTCCGGATCTCACCCAGATGTTTGTTATCTCTCCATTAATGAGGCATTGTGTCTGTCTACTCATTATGTCTATTAAGCTATGTGATTAAGCCCTGTGCCTATTAGTGGAGATGATAATGCATCATTAGCAGGGCCAATAAAATAACAACACTGACATACGTCTATATCCAACCCTGGATATCTCTTTGTGATGTGATTGAACAAACAGCGTTTGGGACTATTTGGCAATTCCTCGGTTTTCTTTTTCAGACGTGCTCTGGAGATGTGAGGACAGATTCTATGAGAGATGAAAGAGCTGTTCTCTTTCAAGTGTCATCTAAACAAACTAGCTTGTACTCATTTGAAAAGACTTTTGGGTAAGAGTGTCTGTGTCATTGTTTGTATGTGCTTGGGTTTATGTGTGTCCTTATTTGTGTGTGTGTGTGTGTGTGTGTGTGTGTTAGTATGTTTGTGTCCTTGTTTGTGTGTGTGTTATTGTGTGTGTGTGTGTGTGTGTGTGTGTGTGTGTGTGTGTGTGTGTGTGTGTGTGTGTGTGTGTGTGTGTGTGTGTGTGGATGTGAGTTTGCATGTGTGCGCATGTGTGTTTGTGTGTGTGCGTTAAAGGGGGGAGCTGTGATCAGTAATCATTTGGAAGGAGAAATAAGCAGCCTCATCAATCACAGGGTGTTCTCTAAAGGTTACGTCTCCGCGTTTGAGGGAGCGAATTCAGTCGGAATGATAAAAAAAATGCAATTATCCTTCATCATCAGCGACAGAAGAGGCGATGACAGATATTTTTTCATGTCATTTGATGTTGATTATAAGCTCTGCCAAAGCTCCAAGGACTACATGCGCATCCTGTTTCCTCTGTTTGCCTAAACGTCGTCTCTAAGAGGCGCAGAGTGTGTCCCTCCGTCTATCTTGACGTGTATTGATAAGCCTTGCCTGGATACGTCTTTCAACTGTCATCCCTTGGCCATTAGCCGGCTGCTTTGATTGAGTGCTACTAGACTCGGCCCGGGCGGCCATTTAAAAGATTCCTGAGTACACTTTGTTGTTATGAAGAGGTGACACACGGCCTAAAGGTGCTCAGTGGAAACGTAGGACGTGCTTAGCCCAATTCATAGCTCGCATGGATGGTTTGAGGAGGTAGCTACTTATTTGATAATTGATGCTATTTTACATATTTTATGTGCCTGCACGGGGAGTGGACAGGGGGAACAATCTGTACTCTGTTCCTGTCAGACAGCTATAGGTTTCTGTCGGTGTGGAATCAGGCAGTCCTAAAAATAGGATGTGGGATAGAGTCTGTGTTATTTTTTTCAAAGATATTGAAATCCCTTCAGGGTGCGCAACGTAGGTGTCTATCTGCCTTATGTCTGTCTAATAAAGCTGGGATATACTTCGCACACGATGACCTTGGGTTAAAAATGGGGAATAATTGGGTTAAACCTGCGTGTGTGTGTGGGGGTGTGTGTGTGTGTGTGTGTGTGTGTGTGTGTGTGTGTGTGTGTGTGTGTGTGTGTGTGTGTGTGTGTGTGTGTGTGTGTGTGTGTTTGTGTGTTTATCAACCAGGAATTAACTTGGTTAGCTTGGATTTAAAGTTCAGCTCTGTGTTGGGAGCCTCATAATGGCCCCCGCCCCTAAACCAACTCGCCACCTCAGCGCACTTCAATCCATCCGTCCATACATACATACTGATGCAATTAGAAATGCCCTCCGAAGTGCTTCCAATCTGCATATCAAGATGGTGGGCTTAAGGTGTACATACCGGGCAAAAGGCTTCATCCTATCACGGTCAGCTGCCCCCCCAGTGGTTATAAATAGGCACACTTGTGTAAATGTAAAGGCAAAAAGGTGGCAGCAAAGGGTCTGCATGAAAGGGATGAGAAAGTGAGTGAGAGAGGGCTAGAGAAAGAGAGAGAGCGAGAGAGAGCGAGAGAGAGAGAGAGAGAGAGAGAGAGAGAGAGAGAGAGAGAGAGAGAGAGAGAGAGAGAGAGACAGAGAGAGAGAGAGAGAGAGAGAGAGAGAGAGAGAGAGAGAGAGAGAGAGAGAGAGATTGTTGAAGAAATGGAGAGTGAGAGGCAAGTGGAAATCCATATACATGATTTATACCAGTGCGACTGCGCGCGGAAGGCAGAAGTTATCTTTTATTTATGAGGGCATCAGCACTGGAGCGGCCAGATGTTAAGCTGCACTGGGATCTCATCTAGCCGGCGTTGCTCCCTTGCAATAAACCCGGTGAGGGAAGGGAAGGAAGGAGGGCCGGAGGAGCGGAGGTGAGGGCGGAGGAGGATGGGGGGTGTCGAAGAGAACGCCAGGAGGGAGAGCAGGAGTCAGGGTTGGGTCATCTTAGCCGAGCGCTCGCAGGGCCGGAGTGAGGGACCTCAAGGCTTACTCTGTGGTTAAAAATGACTTACACCAAGGGGCACGGGAGAGAGAGAGAGAGAGAGAGAGAGAGAGAGAGAGAGAGAGAGAGAGAGAGAGAGAGAGAGAGAGAGAGAGAGAGAGAGAGAGAGAGAGAGAGAGAGAGAGAGAGAGAGAGAGAGAGAGAGAGAGAGAGAGAGAGAGAGGGAGAGATGAGTTGAGTTGAGCGATCATTATTTACCCGACCTCCAGTGAGTCTCCGCCACCGGATTGGTACGCAGGCACTTTGTTGTTGTTTGGTCCTCCATCACCAGCTCATCTGAGCGAGAGACAGAGCGAGAGAGAGAGAGAGAGAGAGAGAGAGAGAGAGAGAGAGAGAGAGAGAGACTGCAGATTCATTATGATAATGAAGCAAGCTCATTGTCAACGGTCCATGTCACCGCCCTCGCCACCACCACCGCCGCCAACAACACCACCACCACCACCACCCCCACCACCAGCGACGCCACCGCCGCGTTCACTGGCATCATCGTCACCATCATCATCGTCACCATCATCATCATCATCATCATCATCATCAATCTAACCTCAAGTTAATGAGTTTCGAGAAAACATATCACGCTCCCTGTTAATAGTACTAATAAAGATGTCTGCCAATGTTTTGTCACATCCGTTCATGCATGGAAGCTTGCCAGTGTGATAGCTCACACGCATCACATCATATTTTCTGTTTCTTTCCCCTCACTTGAAGACCTACTTCTAGGGTAATATGACAGAAATGAATAATGGGTCTGGGTTAGGACACAAGGAGGACTTATTAACGAGAACACGGAGGAGAAACTGTGTGGTGTAGTGTAATCTGTGAGAGGTCCTTGTGTTGCCATGGAGCGATCCTTCAATATCTAAGAGTGTAGATGTACGTTCTTAGTGCTACAGGTTCAAAGTTCTGGTTAAGATCAAACAGCTCTGAAGATGTGGGGGTGTGTTTAAGGCACAGTTCTACAGGGGAAAGGTTAAGTTCAGACGCACATTTCTGAAGAAGAGATGCTCCGAATATCTTTTTTCCGAAAGGCAAACCTCTGGACCTGAGATAAATACAATTCAGGCGGTTTGGTTAGGGCGTGTGTTTTTGGATGGAGGCATCTAAGCAACGTGGAGATGATCCATGCTCTGGTGTGACATGCTCTGCTGACTTCCGTCTCGTAAAGAGAAAAACGAATCCAGCCATGCAAGGTCAATCCAGGATGGATCGTTTTAAATCTATGAAACTCCACTTAAACAGATCGGGGAGCTGTGGAGAAGGGGGGAAAGAGCAAACGTCGATGAGGCAGTTTGGCGGACACTTGGGAGTCAAGCCAAGGGTTGTTTAAACTTTAAGGGCTGCCTGCTGACGCCGGCCGCTGCTCCATCACGGATGCCGTCGCTCCATTACTGCGATTAAAGCGGTTAGCTTAATTGATGGTGTCTGCTTGACACGCCTTGGCTCCCTGAAGATGGTGGCTCCGCGGGACGCGCTCTCAATCTCCAGCGGAGAGGGCTGGATCTGTTTCGCGATTGGCTTCTTCCCAACGGGGCGAATACAGGAAATTAACTTTAGACCAAACATTCTTTTGACATTTAGCAGAGGGATGTTAATTTAATTTAAATTTTGCCATTTTTATGCTTTATTATAGAGTGAGATAGAGAGGAAGGTATGGCAATAGAGGGGCGGACATGCAGCAAATGACTTGGGGCGGGATTCAAACCCGGGTTGCTTTGTTCAGGACTTAGCCTATATGGTACTCCCTCTACCCACTGCCCCAGCCGAGGGATTTAAAAAAATATCTTGTTTGAATCTTGGTCTGTCCGTCTCCACTTTCAAAAAGGGTTGGGACACAATGGTTTTCTCGAGGTATCGTCCCTTTTTCCTCATGGCTGAGCTTGGACATCCTCCATACGGCCGCTGGTATGAGAAGAAGAATCCATACGGCTCCAGTCAGCCCTGCACTGCTGTCGGTGAAAGGTGTAATCTTCTGCATCTGACAAATGGAGACGCTCCCTCTGCTGACTGGGAGAGCGGAGCATTTACTCTGCGTGTGTGTGTGTCTGTGTGTGTGTGTGTGTGTGTGTGTCATGTGTTACACATGCTTGAATGAGTGTGTAACTCACTGCACACACACGGTGAGAAGGAGCCAAACAAAGAGCTCAGCCCAGCGTAGCCTTGTGGTGACTGACGAGAGTTCTCTTTCTATATCAAACCCCTGCTAAACAGAATGGATAGTCCTCAGTAAAACAAGAGGTGTGGAGGATTTAGCAGATGAAACGTTTTCACTCAGTCCCAGTGCATGACAGATTTTTATCTGCCAATATCCAAAGCAGGGGTGAATACAGGATTTTAGGGCTCCATGAGAGGAATTCTGTATGCCCCTCACAAAGAAAAATCGCTTTTCATCACAGGAGATCAAATTATTTTTGCATTGTTTTATTAAAAGAAATAGGGGTAAATCGCTTTAATTCATGACAAAGGGATGCAATCACAGTCTAGAGCCCCCTCACTCTCAGGGCCCTCTTAATCTTCATCAACCTTCACCCCTTCACCACGCCGCCGCTTTAAAAACCGAACAATGGAGCCGGGCCAAGCATACAAACCCAAGGAGAGAGGCACGATCAATCTCTGCACTGTGCCGCCAATAATAAAAAGCAAAAAAAAAAAAAAATCCCAGGTACATGTCAAATGGCAACTCGTGCCTCGCCATGACAGAACCAGGGCGGTAATTCTGCCTGCCCGCTGTGTGCTCCCCCATAGGATTGGGTATTAGCATAATATCCCCAGGCTAAGCACCCCGTTTCGGCGGCCGTAGGGGTCTCCGTTTCGCTCTTGTATTAATAGGAAGTGCCTGCGAGCCGCTACAAGCGCCAGGGTTTAGCCTGCTTAGGGTTGGGCCATTAGGAAGATTGTGATAAAAACGTGACAGGTGTGCATATGTGGGGGATTTGTGTGTGTGTTTGTGTGTGTGTTTGATTGTGTGTGTTTGTGCCTGTGTGGGTGGATGCAGATTTGTTTGTGTGTGTGTGTTTGTGCCTGTCTTGGTTGCTTTAGATGGTGTGTGTGTGTGTGTGTTTGGTTGTATGTATTTGTATGTGTGTGTGTGTGTGTGTTTGTGTGTTTGCTTGAGTGTGTGAGTGAGTGCATGTGTTTGTATGTGTGCAGATAGGTGTGTCCGTGTGTATGTGTGTGTCTTTGTGCATGTGTCCTGCAGTGTGTAAAGGCAAGGACAGATGTAGACCGAAGAATAATTCATTGGGAGTTAATGGGATTTCCGTAGAAGCGTGTGCCCTGGCCTGTTTACCATAGCCGCCTACCACCGTCTGAATTATTAAACAGCCAGGGATTCCTATTAATGGTCCTCACAATGGAGCACGGCAAACAAAGACCTGGCCGCTTACACCACTCCCAACGATCAGGAACACTGAGGAGGTAAATACACGTTTGTACCCATTGTCATAGGCTGCTCACACGATGGAAAATGCTGAATGAAAACCACTATATATTCCTGAGAATCCTTTGTTATGTCACTTAGCAGGTCTGGGGGTGTCTTACACATGTCTTAAGGGTGTGTTGTCATCCTAACCGCGTGAACCAGTCATTTGCAGAGATGATGAAATATCAGAAAAAGGTTGGAAAGCCTGACACGCACAGATAAACACTCACATACGCAGGAAATACACATACAAACACACACACACACTTTCTCACGCACGCACATAAACACACACACACACACACACACACACACACACACACACTCACACACACACACACACACACATACTCACTCACTCACTCACTCACTCACTCACTCACTCACTCACTCACTCACTCACTCACTCACTCACTCACTCACTCACTCACTCACTCACTCACACACACACACACACACACACCACTCTCACAAACACACACACACACACACACAACTCTGGTTGTTAGATGATTGATGCTAGAGAAGTCCAAAGTTTAATGTATTTGGACGTGTGTGTGCGTTCGGTGCGTCGGCGTAGGTGTGCCGTTGTGTGAGATTGTGTGTGCGTCCGTGACTGTGAGTCATGTCATTGTCCGTGTCCGCTCCTGTCTCATTATGTCGACGTGCACGCTTCCATTTGTTTTCGCGTGCACGATGTTGCAGGGCTCCGGTGACAGTGCAGAATTCCATCAGCCGTGCATCGCGAGCGGCCTGTGGGAGGCGGCCATAGGCCGAGGTGCGCTGTCAGTCGAAGCCAGCCGGCCGTGTGATTGGTTAACTGTTTGGGATGGATGTCTCCTATGGTCCAGTCCGCCTTCATCCAAACAGAAGGTGGGGGAGATGAGATAGGGTGTGTGTGTGTGTGTGTGTGTGTGTGTGTGTGTGTGTGTGTGTGTGTGTGTGTGTGTGTGTGTGTGTGTGTGTGTGTGTGTGTGGGGGAGGGTTTGTAGGGATGGAAACGAGGGGCCGTCCAACACTGTCACACACTGCTCATCCAGACACACATACACACACACACACACACACACACACAGACAGATCAGACGCACACACACACACACACACACACACACACACACACACACACACCCCCCACAGAAACCCAGATCAGACGCACTAAAACACACACACAGACATGCCTACCCATCCCCGCCTTGAATGACTGCCCATCGTTTAAGAGCCCATCGATCAGGGGAGGAGTGTGTGGCGCTTTGACTCAAACCGTGCATGGATAATGGGCTTGGCAGGCTCCGTCCAGATAGCAGGAGAGAGAGGCCCAAGAAAAGACGGGGATTGGGAGTGTGTGTGTGTGTGTGTGTGTGTGTGTGTGTGTGTGTGTAAAACTGAGTGTGTGCGAAAGAGTATGGAGAAGATAGGGCAGTGGAGGGGGGGCTGGCGTCTCATTAATCCAAGTGCATGCCGTGACGTATCCAACAGGCTGCAGCTGGAGAGAGAGAGGGGGGGGGGGTGTGTGGAGGTAGTGTGGTTTGGCTGGATGTTCCTCCGCAGCAGATGGTTCATTGGGTGGTGATGGGACTGGCCGCAGGTTGGCAGGCTCCCGG
>NC_079418.1:19616632-19619132 GCF_026213295.1 Gadus chalcogrammus
AAGACCAAGCAGAACAGAAGCTTTCTTTTTCCAGCATTATCACTTTTTTGTTAAGTGACTCACATTGACTACAAATAGATATCATTGATAAGGAGCGGGTATGGGTTGAGTCAAGGCACTTTACTGGCTTTGATACCGAACCTAAAGCTTAGTCATCCAACCCAGAATCCTCTCCTAAACCTGTATCCTTCTTATTCATCTGTCGGGGTTCTAAGACTGCGGTCGCCTGTCTGTCCTTCAGTAACCCCCCCCCCCCTCTCTGCACCCTATTTGAGTCAGCATCACTGAGTGACTGTAGCCGCTGATTCAGGCCTCCATCTCTGAGGGCCTCCAGGGCTGTCCACGTTGGGTGTGATGGATGCTGGGAGAGGAACAGGTGGCCGAGTGCTCTGTAATCCATCAGGGCGCGTGATGTGTGATTAAGGCCAAGAAGCACCCATGAGCAAACAGAGCACCGCGGCCCGGCCGCTGACCTTCGACCCGGGTCCCTTCAACCATCCAACACTCCCACCCTCTGTGTATGTAAGGGAGGGGGGGAGGGGGTCTGGAGAGCAAGGGTGTGTGCTGTGTGTGTGCGTTTTGTTGTGCTCATGATTACGTCCTTATTATTCAACAACCATATTGTGTGTGTGTGTTTCCGTGTAGGTATTTGCCTTTTTGTGTTGTGTGCATGCATGTGCAGGTATGTGTGTGTGTGTGGCGTGCCCCCGCGTGGGTCTACACCGCTCAATGGGGCCGCGAGGCTTCCCGTGAATCCGTTGCCAAGCGGAGCCATGTGTCCCCCCGGCCAAACACGGGGGTCGCGCTCATCAACGCCACGGGGGCCCGCCTGCTTGCACAGGGGGAAACCGTAACCACGGCAATGCCTCCATCTTATCAGCACTAGCCCGGGCCTTTTACCGCCTTTTGTTTGTCTCCTCTTTGTTTCCGGAGGAAGATTCGATCAGCGCACATGTGAGGACATGATAGATCGCACCGGGACGCTCCCTGAAGGAGGAATGTAGCTGTGTTAGTAACAGACGGATTTGTTTGAATGCCGTCTCTGCAATGTCTTCGTTTCAGGTCTCTCTCTCTCTCTCTCTCTCTCTCTCTCTCTCTCTCTCTCTCTCTCTCTTTCTCTCTTTCTCTCCGTCTCTCACTCTCCCTCAACCCCTCTCTCTCTCTTTTTAATCAGTTCTGTGTCTCTTCCCATCAAGGCATCATTCAGTTTTACTGCCGCTTTTGGGTTACAAGTGTGGGGGGGGAGTTTGGGTTGGTGGTTGAATATCATTCTTCCGAACTGTTGTCGGGGGCAACCGAGTGTCTCTGGGGTCAAGTCACCACCAGTGCTATACTTGTTTACCTGTTTGTCGAACGAGAAGCGTTGGAATGTGTGTGTGTGTGTGTGTGTGTGTGTGTGTGTGTGTGTGTGTGTGTGTGTGTGTGTGTGTGTGTGTGTGTGTGTGTGAGTGGTGTGTGGGAAATAGCATGATGTTAGAGTGTGTAAGTGTGGGGGAAAGAGAAATAGAGACAATAAGTGTAGGGTTATTAAAAGGAATAGAGCTAACCAGCTAGCTAGCCATAGTGCCCCATAAGAGAGATCCAGCCACTATATCTCGATAATGACTTTGCTTGATGCAGCATCTGGCACCTCAGGACCAAAATGAGAGGGGGAAGTATCTTGTTGAACCAACGACCCGCAGCCACCAGTAATCCAATTTGGAAACCTGGCCAGCGGTTGAGGACTTAGCCTCCGCCGTTCACAAAAAGAAAAGCCTAGAAAATAAGATTTGTGAGGAATTAGGATTTAAGCTTTCCTTTGTTCTTTCTCCGCAGCTGTGCCGTTCATCCTGACATATCTTAAACAATAGTGCCATGCAGATCCACATACAAAAATCCACATTTCTATACACACACTCACACAAACACAGACTCAATGGCCCACCAGCAATATTCACACTCTCTCTCCCTCGATCTTTCTGTCTCCTTCTCTCTGTCTCTGTCTCTCTCTGTGAAATGTGTCCGAAAGTAACCCTACGATCTGAAGTGAAACAAGCGTTATCTTTGTGCGGGTGCGCGCTGGTGTGTGTGAGAGCGTGTATGTGTGTGTGTATATATGTGTGTGTAATGTGCGCTTGCTTGAATGTTGTGTGGTTGTGCATGTGTCCGCCTCGGTGCTGCTGTACTGAGATCATGGCGGCATTGCTGTTTAATGGTCCTCACCTTCTCCTCGTATCACACCCTGGCCTCAGTGCTCTCCTTCACAAAATGACTACCGAGCATTCCAGATGAGGCACAGGCATCCCACTCACACACACAAAAACACACACAGTCACACACACACACACACACACAGACACACACACACACACACACACACACACACACACACACACACACACACACACACACACACACACACACACACACACACACACACACACACACACACACACACACATACACTCAGACATATGCACACATGCTCAAATACCTATCCCTGCCCTCCCACTGGGAAGGC
>NC_079418.1:19626632-19691632 GCF_026213295.1 Gadus chalcogrammus
CATTGCCATCACCGCCAGCAACTTTCCAAAATGTGTCGTGCCAGATTGCGAGTGAGGTGTGAGTTCAGGGGAGCGTAGAAAGAGAATCGTGCTTGATTGGGTTCAGGGTGCTGAGCCTTTTGCCGGAGGAAGTGCCCGGTCCATTTTTCTACTCTCTCTTATTCACTCGCTCCCTTTCCTTTTCTATCTCTCTCCCTATTTTCTCCCCCTCTCTCTTTTCCTTCCCTCTCTCTCGCTCCCTCTCTCTGTCGCTTTCCTATCTTTTTCTCTCATTCGTTCTTTTCCAGTCGGATGGTTCCTTCATAAAAAATAAGCTCCCTTTAGCGACAAAACACTTAACAAAATGTCCAAGGTTTAATTGTGATTCATAGCTACTGGAATGGGTTCAAATAAGTTGTCTCTCATCCATGCGTATGTTGTTGTGATTTTCCTCAAGGTTTGCTGGCCTCAGGGTTGTTAACACAAAACCATTTTATAAAAGGGTAAAATATGGATGGCTTGATTCTGCCTGACAGAAAACAGAAGTGCTGGTAACAGATATTAGTAAATCGCTCAAGCATGCGTGTTTGCTTCTGCATGTGGGTAATTTCCACCACTTGACAATAATTGGGCTTTTGCTCTAACGCAGACACTATTGGCAGGCCGGTGCAGCTATCGAGGTTTCAGCAGTATTCTTGGCTTGACTGTAGCATTCTCTATCCGTGCTAACATACGAGAGGGCTTCAGACCAGAGGAAATTGACTGCCTTTTGCTATACGTTCATTCGTGCCTTGTATCTCGATAAACATTTATAACAATCAAAGCATGTATTTGTTAATGTTGGTATTTGAATGGAAGCTACCACTAGGGCAGTATCTGGTATTAGAGAAAAACCTGGCCAATAATGTGATAACATTGTTCCATAATATTTTACCAGGTTTGTCTATAGACCAATTTCCAAGAGGTTGTGTGCAAGAGAGGATGGCTAACTTTGGGTTTGCTCTCTGCCCATTATTTGTTGGACCTCAATCTCAGAGAGCCATTATGATAGCCTAGAGACTTAGCTGTTCTCAGCCAACCTACCTGATTGGATGTCAGACAATAATTCTCTCCCCACAGGTTTTCTCTCCTGTCCTCTCCATCATCATCTTCATCATCACCACAGTCAATCCTCCCCTCTCCTCTCCTTCGTCTCCCCTCTTCTGCTCTCCTCTCCTCTTTGTCACCATCTTCATCATCACCCCAGTCAATCGTCTGCTGTCCTCTCCTTTCCTCTACTCCCCCCTCTGCTCCTTTCCTCTCCTTCCTGTGCACCAATAATGCAATCTGTTGGCTGAATCCTTGAAGCTGAGTAAACTGTTTCTATCAGTCACTAAATCGTTTGTAATGTCCTGTGGCTATTTTGTGGACAGCTTTTTGAAAACCGCAGTAATTACATCTTAATGATGCTTCTTTGCATCTAACATGCTCTATTAGTGTGCTACATGACAAACTACACTGGGTTTAACAACTTGCCGTTGGGTAGGGTCAATGTTGGTGCATGAGCCTTTGATGGTGATACACTGCCTGCATTCAGGTAAAAATATATATTTATACTGTGTATATTTAGCAAAGCAGGCACGGTGGGTAATATTAGACAGGTGCAATGGATATATTTTATGCGGATCGTAAGCCACCTGTTTAAACGATTGAGTCGGCTTATTACTTTGATTTACCTTGTATGGAGACTCATTGCGGTGGATGTGATATGGAAATGCTTATAGGTCGTTTCCTTTATCTGAAGAGTTGAGCCCGATGATTTAGTTGTCTGATGCGATCCACTCTACCGTATATCTAAGGTTGACCTGATCTACACAGCTGCTGCTGAGCTCTGTGCAACTTCCTCCTCCTCATCCATAACACACAGCTGCTGCACTACTGCTCGGTTACTCTTGGGTTATTCTAAGGCCGGCCCTGCTGTATCGTTCATTAATTATCCTCCCATCTTGTTCTACTGGCTTCCAATCCTCTGTTGCCTGGCCTCCAGTTCTAACAAGTGGACCACATAAAAGATACAGTATATAGACCCCCTATCGCTCCTTCTCTATTACAGCAGTAGAACTTCACCATGCTGAGCACACAGCCCATTGGTTTATAAGTTATTTCCTAAGCCTATCCTTCACTGGAATAGTGGATTCCTTTAACCATGCTGCCATTGAACATACGGCAGCTCAATGGATTCCAGATCACAGCTAACTTTATTCTCGTTATTTATTTACGAGAATTAACACTTCTACAGTCCCCATCCTGTTGGCACAGGCACTAATAATGTGAACCGAAATGCCCCTTGGAAAGTGTATAGCACTGGTATACTAGCTCAGTCGATACCTGCCTGGCAACACTGAGTGAGGGTAGACTTGACTCAATTAGTAAGAGAGTGAGACTCTGGCCACCTTTCTGTTGGCACCGAGTGTCTGAGAGAGAATGGTCGTACACTCGTGGCCATGTAGAGTGGTGGGACTTTTTCTCTTCAAGTCCTTCACTTGCTAATGGGTTTCGGGAGACATGATCAGCTTTGTGTGAAGCTGAAGCTGTTCTTGATTAATAAGGACTGGCGTTGATTTTTTCATATCGAATTAAGTTACACTACAGGGCATAAAATGGTGTGTCAGAATGCAGACATATAGAGCAATGCGTTGATAATACTAATTTTGTACAACCTAAGCCAAACAATTCATCAATTGCATGCCAAGAAACCTTGTATAAAAAAAACCATACTGAGATTTTACTGTGGTTTGGAAATGAAAGGGGATATCAATAAGGCCACATCAATATATTTGGATGCTTGGCAGATTAGTTTCGACTTTGATTTCTGAAATTCAACCTGAATTTGAATTGAGTTTGTTTTGGTGTGCTCTCTTCATATCATATTCCCACAATATCATATTTTGGCCAAATTCTGAAATCTAACCTAACTCTACTCTCCTAATGCTGCCCTCATTGGCTCATTGGCTATAACCTCCGGCAATCAGCGTCGATCCATAATCACTATCTGCCTAAATCACTAAAATAAGACTTGACAATTATGCTATTTGGCTAATGACATTGTACCATGTCCTTGTGGCGTGTGTGCTGACGCTGCTGGGCTCCAGGCAGCCCTTCTGTGTCCCTTCCGAACAGATAGGCCCTCTGACCTGGGCACGTGTAGTGCACCACCGAGGAGGCTGTCACCCACCACTGGTTGGCTTTACTGGGCTCCAGTAGGGTCACCTGTCATGCAATGTTTGCACTATAAACCCTGTCCATCCACCAGGGAGCAGTGTGTTTGTCTCATTCTGATATTCTGTCCTGTAACCCTGCGTTGTGTTCTCTCTCTCCCCCCCCCCCCCCCCCCCATCCTGCAGTGTTCATCATGGGCTCCGGTCTATTGGTGTACCCCTTCGGCCTGAACTCGAGCCTGGTGCGCTCCTTCTGCGGTAACTCTGACATCTACTATGCGGGCGACTGCCAGATCGGCTGGGGCTACATGCTGGCCATCGTGGGAGTGATGCTCACCCTCTTCCTGCCCTTCTTCGCCAAATACGCGCCCAAGGAGCAGCTGTCTCCGACCCCCCTGCCCACTCTCTTATAGTGCATTGCTTCAGGGTCGATGGCCCCTGCGATGGCCCCCCCCCCCCCCCTCTCTCTCTCCATTGATGACTCGTCATCGCCACTATCCGCTCTGCTTCCTCGTTCTGGTGCCGGGGAGAGAGAGGCGTGGCCTAGCATGTCCCATTAAAAAATAATACAACTAGGACGCTGTTTTTAAAGAGCCGGTATTTACTGAGCCAACGAACCACACGGCACGACAGACTTCCTTTATCGTAAGACTAAACAAAAATAACGTGCACAGGATAGTCTTTGGTTTGTTTGTTTTGGTTTGTTATAATAAACTGTTTTGTTGTCATACCTATGATCCTCAGCTTGTAAGTGTATACCTTTGTTGTCTGGAAGGAGATTAACCTCTTTTTACATAAATGCAAACATATGGCAGACATTCCTACTGATGTATTAAAGGGAAACCCTCCAAATGCCTGACTACTTCCTTCTATTTTTAATTGTTTGTTGGTAATTGCAGTCGTATAAAATTCTCATTCATCTCCCACGCTGTCTGGACAAGGCGAATAGCAAGCATCATTACTCTGCCCCAGAAGAGGTCTCTGTCATTGTGGAAATAAGGACATTTTCATTTGAAGAGCTTGTGTAATGATAATATGATTGGTTGAGGGACTTCTGAAGGTTACAGTAAGGGTGGAATGGAGTACAACTTCAAATGGGCGTGGAAAAATGGACCCTCGACTTTAAAGTCCTTGCATCTACTGACTTATTTTGGATGCCATTGGATTGTAAATATGGAGCAGGTTGGACAAATGAACAAGATTCTTACCAGTTCTCTTGGATTATGGATGTTCTTGACAATGGTGTGACCAAATTAGACAGCAGCTGATCTCAAACTGTGGGCTCTAAAGGCTTGCAAAGTTGGACAAAAGTTGGACATTTCACACAAAAGCTACCATTACGCACAGCCTCAACCTGCCGGCAAGAAGCATGGAAACCCTTTGTTCCCCTGAAGAGGAATTACATTAAAACGTAATATACTAGTTGTCAAAAGTCAATGTTTTTAAAATGGTTTGTGATCAGTTGATGTTGGAAATACTGCGTCTTTGTTTCAACCCTTTTTCCCCCAAGAATTTCTTCTGTGATCTGTTTGGCTTTGGTAACCCTGCATATTTTATTTTGGTCTTCTAATACAACGCGCTTGAATCTCGTTCTCGGATTCAAGATCAAATTGAAACACCCAAAAGGCAGGGATAGAAAGGATGACAGTGAAACATGCATGATCAGTTGGGGTTTGTTATTGCAAGAGCATTTTGATCTGGATTTTAAATGTGATCATCCGACCATACCAACTTGTGCCTTTTTAACATGTTCAATACTCTTATCAGGTTACCTACTTATGAATAACTGGATCTAGATGTGTAAGGTGTATTACTTTTAGTTGTATTTCTTTCTCTCTCTATCTGTGGTAAAGTGTTTCTTCTGTACTTCAGTGTAATAAATGTGATCTGATGGAACTTTGGAAATGTCTAGGAAGCAAGTTTACAAAAGCTTCTACACCATGGAAGCTTTTGTGGCACAGAGATAGAAACTGATGTACTAATATTCAATTACACCCTGGCCTGTTTTGACTTTACCCAGAGGCAGAAAGCCACTCTAATCGTTAAATTAAAAGGTCGTGACATCCCACTAATATACCTATTCTTGGAGTCCCTGTAGTATGTGGATTTGAGTGGCAGAGGTAAGAACTGAACCAATTGAACCTTGGCTTCAGGTAATGTAAAGTTAACACGTTCACATAAAATGTGAAACATGGTGCATGTCCTTGAGATCCACTCATTCTCCACCTCCTCTGACTGATGGCATTATTCTCTTGATTTTCCACAGACAAAACATATTTTCCCAATTACTTACCCTGTGCACTGCCAATTTAATCAAAATAGACTACCTTTTATATAAGTGTTAATTATTCTTAATGAATGAGTTTAATTACGTTAAACCTTTAAAAATGCCAACATTTAGTTTGAATCCATAATGTCTTGCCCTTGAAAAATAAATATGTAATTATGTTGCTGTATTTTTTTGAAATATGAAGAATAACGTGTTGGTATTGTATTGGACCTTATACTGTGCTTGACTGTAAAAATGATTGGCATTACTGCACTGGACGGAAACAATGCCCCAATTTGTTCTACCCTTCTGTGTCAAGTCTCGGCACTGGTGAAACTGTTTTCGTAGGGTATAGAAGTATTGAGTTTTTCATTGTAATGTTTGACTTTAAATAAATTAATAATTGTACGTGATTTCAAACTTCATTCTAAGCCAACCCCTCTTTCCAGGATAACGTTTCAGATGTAACCTCATCTTTAATGCTCTTCCCTGATCAAGCGCTCTGACAATATTTGCTGTTCTGTGACTTTTCTTTGCAATAAAAATTTCCAAAACTGAAGAAACACATTTAATTTTGCTGGAAATTCAATCAAACTATTTTTCTACTTTTAGGATATAGAATAAATGATACTATATATTTTCAAACAACCTAAAACACAACTTGCTACTCACAAATATAGAACATGACAACAGCGCCCCTTACAGGTAAGACCATTCAATAATAACTCAAACGCCTACAATCTGAAGAATCAAACTGGCACGAGAAGCATGTTTGACAAATCACTTAACATATTGCAGGTGACCTATTTTTCATGTAAATATCCCATATATTAATACATAAATAGAAAATATAACTAATTAGGAATATAAAGCATTTTTTCCGGCAAGTAAGTTGCTTCTGCTCAGACTTCGCTGAATGACTTGACCAGCACCCTCATCTCTACATTGCAGGCTTTGACTGCCTCCTGGGCATTCCTCTGCTCTGAGGGCAGAGCAGGCCGGACGGAAACACATCTCAGGAGGTCCTTGGCGTGGTCGTAGGTGCCCACACAGCGCTGGACCTGCCCACGGATCAGCCTGGGCAGCTCCTGCTCCTGTTGGGGGCATTTAAAAAACAGATAGGTACATGGGGAGGTGCTATCAATGCTAGACTAAGACACAGTTAGGAGGTTTCGGAAAGTTTTACAGTGAACACCTTTATTGGTGAGAACCTAATCTTAAACCTGGCCTTTATAATGAACCTTCTTGTGGTCAGGAAGTGTGCAATTCACCATTGAACTTTTTAATGGCTGGTTTAAGCAGCCTCATCTGGCCCGGGTCAGACTGATTGGAATCTGAGGCTGGGTGAGGGTGCACACCTGTTATGCATTGAGCGATCAAAATGCACAGGTAAACCATCCATCTCCACACACACTCAAGGAGATCTCCAGCATGGCAGTAGGTTATACCTCCTGCTCTATATATATATTATACTCAACCTTGGCAATACACTGGTTCAAACATCACCACCCTGTGTCCCCTTTATGGTGGAGCCCTGTAAAAGCCACCTAGGTGATGTGTAGCATCGTCAATGCTACAAAGATGTATGTTATTAATTCCAGATGGAGAAATGTACCCTTTCCATAGAGGTTTCATGGCACGGTTAGTAGACTTATCTTAACTAGATCAGTCTACTTCTACTTGTGGGTCACTCGACATTGGGGATCGAACCCACTCCCACTTTTTGGTTGGTAGTCGAACCTCCCTAGCCACTATTCCACCCTGCACCGGGTCCTTGTGGCCCTTACGTTCTCATAGTAGACACACTGCACAGTAGCCTTCCCATCTCTTAGGAGGAAGCTCTTGGATCCATGTGAGCCCATGGTTACAGCAGAGTCCAAAGTAGCTGCAGACAAGAAGCACAGCCTGTCAGATGAATAGCATATGAGCATCCGAGTATTACGGTAAGTTACATAACTCAACGTGACTAACCAAATATCTCAAACAGGTACGGTGCTCTGTCCTTGAACTGGCTCCAGTGTCTCATGCCAACAATAACAGCTGTCAGAATCCTCAATGATTGACCCGTGGCTGACTTCTGAATCTGAAAGGCTGGTTGGGTCTATTGGCATCGACCACAACATGAATATTAGTATGCATCATAATCATCAGTAAGTACACATACTTTTTTTATACTTTTGACAACACTAAAGTGTAGCAGCAAAGCCTAGGATTTACATCAGCCAATAAGCTTTCACAATCAACAGACAAATATTCCACATTCCTTTTACAATACAATTTTGAAAACACACTCAATAGAATTATTTGTATTTGCAATTGTTGTCTTACCTGTGGTGCTGGCCCGGAGGCACTCTGAGAGCGAAACATGCTGTGGCTTGTTTCCACAAGGGGTCTCTGGGAACCCTGGTTGTTAGTGGGTTTAAATCTCCAGGAAGTGTTTTGTGTTTTTTCTGTGTGAGCAAGAGGCCGGCTGGGCTGAGGGAGAGGAGGTCTGGGTGGTTGGGTGTAGAGGTTATTTGGAGAACTAGCCTGTGAATAGGATCCATGCTGACCCATTTGAGAAGAACCTCTTTCAGGCCAAGGCTTGGTCTGGACCTGTGTCCTTTCATTGGTGTGGGCAGAGGGGCGGTAGTTGGTTTGTCTCTGGTAAGCGGTGGCCGGAGGGTCCTGTTGGTTCATCTGACAACTAAAGACATGATTGATGGGTTAACTATGGGCCAGTAATATTTCATTTGTTGTAGATTTTACAATGTGTATATCTTAACAGACATTCTTTTTTTTTGAAGGTGTGTTGTAAATCACATTATCTGTGATCGGTGCAATGCGTAGCCTACAATAATGTGTGCACAAAGTTGAAATGACTTGGTAAGCTAAATGTATGAGGATAAGGGTGTGAGGATAAGGGAAAAGAGGAATTCCCTTGAATGTGAATTTGAACACATTATAGTAGGTGTCCAGGGTTACCTCGTGTTCCCTGGTTTGTATGGGTGTGGTAGGGGTGTGGCACAGGTTCTAATGGTAGGGGCTGGTCCAGGTGCACTCCGGTTGCTACCACTCTGCTGGGACTGCTGATAAGGCTGAGGGTTACTCTGTCTGTTCCAAAAGTAGCCATGGGGTGTACTGGTAGGGTAACTTGAAGCTTGGTAACCACCTTAAGGACAAAAAATACATACACTTTGAGAACGAGAGCATAAGGATGCCTTCTTAAAGACACACATTGTCCGTATGCACTGCCACCTTGTGGCCGAAAACAGGCAAGATAAGTGGATATGTGGATTTTCTCCCAGATCATGAGACGATCGGTATTTCACCTTGTGCGCTGTAAAATGAACTAGTACTTGGCATGCACTCGTTGCTGACACCGAAGCCTTTATCTGAGGGATTAGATGTCATGGGCATTCGGATCCTTTTCCTCTGGTTAAAGAGTGGAACAGAGAGGCATCCTAGAGGAGACAGAGTCCCATTCAGACATAAGTACACATAAAAGGTGTTTAAACTCTGCTGTATTTCTGTAGTCAAACTAATCTGTAAAATAAAAAAGCGACTAAAGTATTTTTTTGCAAACCTGCAGTTGGCCTTTCTTGTTGGTCTTCGTGTCTTTTCATAATGTTGAGTATGTTTTTCCCTCTATCTATTTCAAATTGTATGTCAGTAGCCTAATAAAGGATTTTGATTAGCCAACGACCTAGCTCAAGGGGCTAGCGTTAACTCGTTAAATATGGACTTTCCCTGAAGCTAAAATGCTTTCCCTGGAGCTAAAATGCGGGACGTTTAACTCTTGGGGATAATACTCAAGAGTTAGAACATCTTTCAATGTAGTTGCATCGACCTAGTTAGATTTAGTTGTCTATCCTGCTGGTTAGCATTCTACATGCTACAAGTAAACAAAGGCGACGTTACCGCCGTCAGGAGATTACTTCTACAGGACCCTGGACAGCTACGCGCGCCAAAATATCTTCCGTGGTATTTAAACGTCTCCTGGTTATACTCTTAAAATAATTGCACATTAATATTACAAATGCCTTTTATATAAAAAAAATAATAGCCAAACCAAGACACAATAATTACATTTTTATCTCCCTGGTAATGCAAATATTTAGATTAATCTAAACTCGACACGTCCTTAAAGGGTTTCATTGCAATAATGAGAAATGGTTGTGAGAGTTAAGAATCAGGGCTAGAATTGTCAATGTATTGAGTTGTATGTGGTATATGTCTGCTGTACAGTTTAATATACCCCCTTGGGAGGGAACAAATATTAGTAGCCTACATTAACAAAATCCATATATAGACCTAACTGGGTTACTTGAATATTCAAAGGTTAAAGGCTACAAAATAGCATGTATCCTTAAAAAATGAAATCGAAAATAAAATAATGGAAACAAGTGACACAAATATTGCATAAAGATAGTGCAGTTGTTTCTGAAGATTTTAATTAAAGTCACAATGTGTAACATTTAAACTAGCTCATAGCTAAAATAACCTGGACATCTGTATCGATAGTAAACCATATAATAATGTCCTCAATAAAATCCCAACTCATAAATGATATACACTACAAATAAAATGTGCTGGCCAGCTCTCTTTGTTTGCAAGAATTTTAGCATAAACACTCCCAAAACCCCTCCCACTCATGCAACCCAGCCATCAGTGCTACGCTTGTTCACTTCACACAGTTGCACAGCCAGTGAGAGTGGACCAAACTCTGTTAATGGGTTCTTCAAGTCTGAAGGTCTACAGACACTGACGACTCAATCTAACCCAATGCGACTTTTTATCTAACTTGGTTGTGTGTTTTATGGAATGCACATAGGGCCTATAACGTGGAATGTAACATCAGTTTCTGCCTAAAAGCAGCTAGGATCCAAACACATAACACAAAACTGGAACACATGCGTAAAGAATATTTTGGATATTAAAGCCCTGCAAAGGGGATGCAAAACACATCAGAAAACAGGTGACTGACACTGGACTGAGCCTTCAATGTGTGCTTGTTAATTTTAATTATCTGCCACAGCTGGTAGGAGGGGAAAGCAATGGTGTGGAACACACACTGAAGACATCGACAGGACATTCAGGAAAACACTTTGAATACGAATCTAAACGAACAAAGAAAGTGACAGATTGGAAAATGCAACTGAATATCGATCAAGACAGATGCCTTCCTCGACCAAAGCAGTATCATATTAAACTCTAGTGTGTTGCACAAAGTGTTGTATTGACAATATTGTGAGCCGAGTCATTTTTTACTTTTATTTATTTATATTTATTGATATCTAATTCTTTATGAGCTATGCCTGCATAAGCACAGGGTCGATAGTTATGTGCATCATGCCGTCAATATCACTTTATCTTTACATCGTATGTACACCATGACAAAATATAGCATGCATGGCTGAGGGATCGTACCAGGACATCACATGGTTTGGTAATAGACATAGGCATATGACGACGCCCACAGACATTCAGCACCCCCACAGTACCGGACAGCAAGGCACAAATCAGCACCCTGGGTAGCTCCAATCCCTGGGGAGGGTTACTCACCTGGGAGTACTCGCCCTCATCTGCAGACTAGGCCAGCTGATGCGGCTTGGTGTGATTAAGCAAGCATACAGCCAATTCCCAGTGGCGGTATTTTGGTAGGATGGTTGGTAGAGTATAGGAGTAACCTGTTCTGGGTGCCGTGCAGACAGCAGTGATGAAGGGAGTGCACTGAAGTTGTGATCCTCACCCAGCCAGAAACAGGCATCCAATTTCCATGCCTCATGTTTGAGAAGGATTTTTGTTGTATTTTTGTGGAAACAATAAATCCCTTTAGTAAACAGACACCTTTTGTCCCCCACCTTTCCTTCCTGTGAGTCGGACATGCTTGGTCCCTCACAATAGCTTATTATTCTTAGGTATCAAGTACGTTTTGTGTAAGAAGATTAATCAATTTCAACATAAATTATGAAATAGGTGAGTTGGTGAGTTTAACATACCTAACATCTACAATTACACATTTGACCCCCTCTTGTATGCCTTAAATACTATCAATGAGGGTATTGGATTCATCACAGAAGCAGCAGGCATAATTGTGATAGTAATAGTCTTTTCTGGTTTGCATGTTGTTTAAAGGATAATACTGGCCTATATCTGTTTTTCTTACTGCCAAATTCAATCATCAGAAGCTTTCAGGACAAAAAGCCACAAAGACAGAAACAGTGATGGGGTAGACGGCATGTCCATGCATACATTAGGACTTGTAGCTCTCAATGCAGATCAATCAAATTACAGAAGAATCAACAGTGGTGGTACAGTGATGAATACGTGTGTACCCACTGCTACAAAAGAACACTGTGGATTAAGAAAATGTTGATATGATAAGGCTCTCTTTTAGTGCAACTGGAGAGAGAGAGAGAGAGAGAGAGAGAGAGAGAGAGAGAGAGAGAGAGAGAGAGAGAGAGAGAGAGAGAGAGAGAGAGAGAGAGAGAGAGAGAGAGAGAGAGAGAGAGAGAGAGAGAGAGAGAGAGAGAGCAGACAGAGCAGAGAGAGCAGACAGAGAGCAGACAGAGAGCCTTTGTGGCTTCTTAAAACCAGCTCCGGATACTAGTGTCAGACCCATTCCCTCCTTTCTGTATCTCTGAGGGGCGCTCCTCCAATCGACAGGAAGACACAGCGCTCCCATCTGTGTCCAAACCCTTGCCAACGAAGAGAGTCTTAACAGCAAGATATCTGCATGAGACAGTTACCTTTTATTTGTGGCTGATTTCCATTTATATTAAAAAAAGGCTGGGATAAAGTCATAGTGTTTCACTGAAGTGTGTCTCTCGTTTTCTTCATCCAAGATGGTTGGGGTCTAAACCAGGAAAGGCACATTCATCTTGAAGTTGCTTATTCAAAGTTATTACAAGAGGAAAAGCAGCATTGCTTCTGTTTGTAGCTTGAGGCTGATCAAACCCTGTTGTGTCCTGCTACATTTTCACAAAAGAGTCCGATGGCTGTGTTTATTTATATTTCTTAAGATACCATGTACTGCCTCACTGTTGGTTGACGCAGTCTCAGCATCTCCATGGCAACAGCAAATTAATCCTATTCAGGTGAAGATGGTGAAGTGGTGCTTTTAGAGAAACACACAGACAATAAAAGGATGTGGTTATACCCATGGTTAGCAGCCTTTTTTACTTTACTGTTTGCAATACTTTTTTTGTTAACTGGTTCGAAATTGTTCTGTTTAGTTTTTGTCTGAATTATATATTTTTATAAATAATAATACATTTGTATCAATATTGTTTTGTAGTTATTAAAATCAGTGCTGCTTTATCACATTGAAAAAAATGAGGACGTAGAATATCAAAGGAACAGAAAAATAGCCTAATGATTGATATTCTCTGAAACATGGTGCAAGCAAACGCTGCATACTGATCAATTCTGCTTTAAAATCAGAGACCATTCAGTTCCTGAGGAGCCAACTGCTAGCTCAGCGAATACAGAGCATCCCTTCTGTGGGGTCAGCGATGATCAAGTTTCTCAACTTCTCAGCCAATTTTGATTAAGCAATGCTTTAACATCCTGTGGCCGCCATAGTTGCGTACATAAAAAAGGGGAAATGGTCACTTTAGTTGAACATACCTTCAACCGACATATTTGTATTTTAATGTTCATTGATAAATGTAAGGGATAAGTCAGCCATTGATAGGGTACAACTAAAAATGTTGAGATGTTTTTTCTTCTTAAAAAATGATTGTAAGTTTAGGAACAGGATGATAATAATAATAATAATAAATTGCATTTATATAGCACTTTTCAAGATAGCGTGTGTGTGTGTGTGTGTGTGTGTGTGTGTGTGTGTGTGTGTGTGTGTGTGTGTGTGTGTGTGTGTGTGTGTGTGTTTGTGGGGGGGGGGGGGGGGGGGGGGGCAGTGTTATGAGTTGATGCTGGTTCTTCATTTGCTGAAAATCCTTCCATCACTTACTGGTTAAACGTTTTGTGTTGAGCTATGATTAATATTTTGCATTACAACAAACCTTGTCTAAAGTTTGATTATATTATTATTTTTTATAACATATCAAAAACAGTTAAATTCGAAACCTAAATAAAGGCACATCTGTAAAATGTTCAATATTTCAGTAAAAAATAATAATCTCCTTATTACATGAAATCGTCTATTTGGAAGAACATAGCGAGGAAAGAAGAAAAAGTGTATTAATTTAACTTTCCTGAGAAATTGAAATTCCGTAAAATGCGCGGAGTATTCTCATTGGTGGTGTTCAACTGTGGTAAACAAGTAGGAACTGACGTTAATTCACAAAGACGAATGATGTGGCAAAAATTAAAGGGCAAATCGCAAAGAAATAGTGCCTATTTTCCAACTCTAAAACTGTGTTACATTTCATTTCGAAGTAAACGTTAACGTGTCTGGTATAGCAAAATATATATTTCAGTGTACATACGTGTAACACCTAGTATATTTCGTTTACCATTTTTACTTTTTGATCTGCCATTGGAATGAATATTCCTCCGCCGCCATGAGTACACATTCATTTCCGGAATGTTTCCTCTGCTGAGCGCTGACCAACCTCCACCGCCATTGCAGGTCCAGGGAGACAGTGTAGCGGCACTAACTAGCTAGGGGGAAGCCAGCAAGTACATAGTTTAAAGTCAAATAATACCGCCAACATTCTGCTAACACATTTAAGAACAACGCGTAGTATTCATCTACTGGGACTTTACAACAGCCGTCCCCTGGCTCTCCGGCTAGGATCTGAGGGAAGAAGTCGTAGTTTGTTAGCATTAGAGCATATAGGAGGAGAGTAGAGAGACACCGCCATGGCTCAGATCCTGCCTATCCGCTTCCAGGAGCACCTGCAGGTAATGCCGATGAATGAGTAGTAGAAATGTGGCAAATGTTGGGTCGTTGTTAATTTAATTGTTGAAACTGCGTTGCCTTCGGTTCGTCTACAAGCTTAACAGTAAATGCTATCGTTGGCTAATTGAGCCTGCTAGCTCAATCAGCTAGTGCAGTGCAATGCTAACTAGCTAACCAGTGTGGATGACGTTTATCTCACTAAGCAGTATAGCTTTGCTATCGAAACTGTAGCCTGCAACACTTGCCGTTGACAATGCCGGTATACGTCTTTATTATTTGTATAAACACGATTGATGACATCCGATACTCTTGTACTTCACTGTTCTGACGTTTATTGTGTTGGAATAGGTACAACTATAAACTACTTTCCACCGTAGCAATCCGAAACTGTCATGTCTGAGACATTACCTGCAGCAGGGAAAGATCTCGAGTTAAGAGTCGTGACCGTTTATTTGGTCCAAAGGTGTGTTTCTTTGTATGTATATATCCGGTTGAGCAATCTGACAGATTGAACGTTATTGTAATGCAAGAAATCTGGTGGAAAATATTAAATGACAGCCACAGATTGGTAGTCAATGGCATTTTGTTTGATATGTTGATAATGGATAGTTGGGTCTTTATCTGCTACAAATAACTGGTTTACTTTAGTTCGTTATGTCATGTAAGTTATTGCTTTTTCTTTATCACGTTTATGGTATGTAGATTCCCATTCCAGTCGGATCAGGTTGAGGAAGTGAGAAGGCTAATGCTTCGAAAACATATGGATTCGAGACGGTCAAGACTGTTCGCTTGCAAGATCTTTTGAGCTTATTAATAAACCATCGTTTCTTGTTCACTTGAGACTCAAACCGAGACAGGCAACCGGCTCACCTCATTGCTTGAAGACTAGCATTTGTTAATCAAGATGTGGTTAGACATTTTCTTAATAAAGATGCATTTGTCATCGTTTATGGCCTTTATTACACACGCTTAGACCGAGTGCTTTGGCCCAGTGTTTAAACCTTGACGTTGTTGTTTTATGATATTCATCATCTTTTAATGTTTGTCCTTGTCTGAGTAAGTATTAGTTCAAGATATACCCCGAGTATCAACAGATCTTTTTTATTTTTTTTTGCATGCCGACATTGGTTAGAAGCCTTCCTGTTGTTGACACTAATGCCGGGTTTGAACACCTTTCTATTTTAACAGATTAGAACAGCCGTGTACCTGGTTTAAATACAGGATAGATTATTTCAAAACATGACAATATTTGATCTATTGCCTGATTCTATATCGGAGCTGATGCATTAGTTCTTTTGAGTATTGAATTGCAAGGCAATAGTGGTTGGTCATCACTATTTAATGTACGTTTTAATATGCTGCCCGGGAGTTTATTTTCAGCAGTCAAATCACTGTTGTAGTGATGTTATACTGTTTTCGGTTGCATTTTTATCCCCATATATGTGAATTCCTATATGCATAGAATAACACCAGTAGTTATTACAATTAAAGTAATTTCAGCACACAGTAGGTCTTCTTGATAAGGAACAGCAATCTAACTTAGATTTCTTCGTCATTGAGTAGTCAAGGTCATTTCTGTGACTTAACACGTTTCCAAGGTAGCTACAATCACTAAGGCATGACTATGCCGTAGCATGCATTCCATGTTCCACACATGCACAATATTGGTTCCCCTTTGCCCCCCAAACAATTCTTTCAATATCTCAAATTAGTAAGCAAGGGTCTTTATGTTTAAACTCTTGTTGTGTGTGCTGCAGAGAACAGTCAGGTTGTCAGCTTTATGTCTGTATTTTACTGTAGAGTTTGCCCATGAATATCTGACTGTCAGGTGGTGAAAAGGTGCAGAGATGACTGCTTATCATCGCACCATGAAAACTGCAGCGCAGGGAGATTGCCCTGGTTGCTCCGTTCAAGATAATAGCTAGACCAGCGGCAGCGCGCCCTTGACGTCAGCTAGCTGTAATGTGTTCTTTGATGATGCTGAGCTTCAGTACATGAAGAATAGTTTCTAGCTTTGTGCCTTGTTCAGAGTTTATCAAATCGGGTATTTAAGCATTTTTTGCTTAAGCTACTTGTTCTTGGTTAGTGATTCATCATTTGGTCACATGATAACAGGTATTGTCAAGATGTTTGCAAACTTAAAGCTTTGCTATGATTATTCTTCTTGACTTAAATGGTATTTCTTTTACAGAGCTATGCCAGCAAATTTCTCTTCTCATTCATCCGGTTCGCTTGCACAGCTTGCATTTTTATGTATCATCCATTTATACAGCACTATAAGAGTTCAGCTGACAGAGTTCTCTTCTCCCAGATGTTCATAGCACTTTGGTTGAACCTTGTAGTTTGGCTTTATGTCTTGTGGTTGTTTATTTCTTGAGTTGACACCTCGTATTCTAATGTAACTATCTTATTTAATGACTTCAATGTACTTTAAAGGCATTGCTTGTAAAAGAATGGATGTTAGCAAGTAAGGTTTATTTGCTAAAACTCCTGCATGATATTTCTTTGGGCACTGCTGAGTTTGTGGGGCTAATGCTTTTAGTTCTGTTCTACACATTTCAAATGTGATTGTCCAAATTATAGACTACATTGGGCATTAAAGTATCATGATTCTGATCAAGATGAACGCCCAAGCATCCAGTTAGAATATTATAAGACAGATTGACATCAGTTCCAAATGATTAGGCTTTGATCTAAGACAATTCTGACCAATAGCCTCCCTAGCAAGGCTGGTAAACTGCAAATCTTTATTTATTTTTCTTTTCATTGCTTTTTGATAATGAGGTTTCACCTGGAAATGATTATACTCTTCCAGATAGGTTACATACACAAGTTCTGTCTTTGATGAAGAATCTACTTCCCGTAGACATGGATGGCCTTTTTAGGCTATGCTCCTGCAGGTATTGTTGCACATTCACTCTCACTGCATTGGGGAAATGTGGACATTTGGGCTGTAGGGACTTCTCCTACATAGAACTTGCTAGGCTAACGGCAGTAACAAAAAACATTTTTGAGACGTTGGAAAAACCTCTATGGATACACTTCAAAGGAGTAAGTGTTGTAGTGTAAAAGTGAATCTAAATAGGTTAACTACATGTGTAATTTAACTTGAATACTACTGGATCCTTGACGGGCAAGTTTTATGGTTTTGCACTCGGCCACAGTTTGCAATGTGCACTTTGAACTCTGCTGGTGACTGACCTGTTGCTCATCTCTCGTGATAGGCCGGTCAGGATATAGATTTGCTGAAAACTTGACATTCCAAAATGTACAACACAAGCATGCATTTGGGAGTGGGGGGGACGCTCAAATCCCAAAACCAACTCAGCAAAACTAGCTTGAAGTGGAAATGGATAGGAAGTTCAAACACATGCAATCCTTCCCCTTTCTGTTACTCTACTTTCTCTGGTTATCTGGGCAGCGCTCATCATCTTCATCCTCACTGGTCACATGCCGGTCCCCCCCCCCCCCCCCCCCCTCAAACCTCCCACTGCCTTCCAATGGTCACATGGTAGTGGAGCAGCCTGTTGTTTCAGCCCCCGGTAGACAATGGGCTCCTGGTTTCCGGTTGGGGTGCACTGCGGGCCTCAGCACATTGCATGGTACATCCTTCCCTGGCCCTCCTTGAACTTTGCGTTGGTAGCATGCGCCTTGGCCTCTTTTTCTGCTGAGCAAGGTGCCTTCAAAGGAAGGGCCAACTGGTCAAGTCAACAGATTGGGCTCCTCCTTCTGGATCACGAGGAATAGTTGCTGGTGGTTCCTGGCTTTTTTTCCCCCTACGTTTTCACGAAAAAGCTTTGATAGACTATTAGCAGAAGTGTCTTTGTGGCATGTTACTGCAATGGTATAGGGCTGTTGCTTTGAATAGGATTCCTTTCGTGACAAGACTTCCTTGTGGGAAAGTAGTGTGTATTGTTGACCTCACCGTTCGCTATGGTTCAGCACAAGGAGATTATATCGGCCCGGCTCCAAAGTTCAAAGTGTGACTGAAGTACTTGCCTGCAATGTTGGTGTGTGTGTGTGTGTGTGTGTGTGTGTGTGTGTGTGTAAACCTCAACTGATGTTAAATGCAAACTAAATCATGGTAAATTACAGTTTTTCTGAATGAATAATCATCTGTATAAACCAGTGGGTTGCTGAGTATGCTCTGATGGAAATCAAGTTGTATTCCTGTCACTTTCTAAATCTGTCTGACAAGGCAGTGTCCAGAGATAGTCACACACATTCTTTTATTTAGCTCGAGGTCTAGTGTGTGGTTCTGCAGTATCCCTCTGTAGTGTTAGCCAGGCTAGCATTAGCTGTGCCATTCCTAGCTAGTGCAGGCTAGGCCACATTGTTGGTTCTTTGCTGGTTGACCTGCTTTCCGGTGAATTCCTAGTCTCTGACGTCATAGGAGCGGTAGCTCAGATCTGTTTGACCATATTAAACCAGTCTGACAAACCATGTTAAGGCCACCCAGTAGCACAACATCTGTTGAAATGGTTTAACTCGTTTTCCTTGCCTTTAAGTCGACTTGTGAGCCCAGTGTTTGAAAGGCCCCTTTTTCCCCATCTGAACGAACAGGCGTTCTGCTGATATCCTAGCATTAGGTGGACGGATTGAGTGTGCCAGATGACATGTCTATCTTGAATGGTTTTGGTGTGTAGGGCCTGCACCCTTGCTAACCCCATAGGACCCCTAGTCCAGCTGTATGAAAATCCATCTGCAGCCGTCCAGAGAGTAATTGAACTCTGGTCTGGTCTGCTCATTGTTTTTTATATCGAGGGATGTGTTCACATTTTTCAATCTAAGTAGTACTTATAAAACGGAGTCTTCTGACGTTATGTTTAGAACAACGACACATACATTGTGACTATCTTCTGAACTGCGTAGTGTGTTGCATCCTGCACCAGTAAACACAATGAATCCCCCTCCAGCTGTACTGCTACATCTATTGTTTGTCATTGAAGGTTAGCAGGGGGGGCTTAGATGCAGGACTCAGTACTAGGCAGTACTAGGCAATAGGCAGTACTCAAGGAAATGTAAAATACTATAATGAGGAGGGCCAAGTATTGGTGTCATTGTCTGTCCAAGCAGGGTTGTTGTAACATTTGCCCTGTCATAATATACATCAACGTCACTGCCAGCAGAGCCAGCCAGATTACAGGCACATGAAAGAATGAGGGTGGGGCCGGCAGTAGGGCGTGCTCTGTCATTGATAAAACAAGGTGCTCCCGTTACGCTGGGCTACTTCCTGGAACTGGGGGTTTGTGTTTGCTGATTAGGAGGGGGCCAGAAACATCTCGACGATAGGACGGTCACTCCTAGTGCTGTAGATAAACGGCCACCTAGCCTTGCTCTTTTGGTGGGGACAACTCAAGGGAAAAACAATGAGATAAACGTGGTTCTGGCTGCCTGGCCTTGTGGGGCAGGCAGTTAGGCTGTGTTGAATACATTTTTGGCAGGTGGCTGATCAGGATAAAATTTTCATGTTGAGTCAACACAATGGCAGCCCATATTTGCAAATTCTTACTTGTAGCTTTCGTCAGTGATGTATGATGTATGCACGAGATGAGTTGAGTATCTAATTGTACAGCCACGGCGTAGCTCAAGTAGATGGGATATTATAATTTGTTAACTGGTTGTTTGATGCTGTTTAGTTTATAACATCTGTCTGCAGGCCATGCCAAATGCAACAGTATTTAGACACGCCTAGTACTGAAGCCATCACACAGCCAAGCTAAACGCTAGCTGTCAGTTGGGGCTGCTTCACATTCTTCCTTTCATAAGACATGACTGGATTTAAATGGTATAATCACTTGAATTGAGGGAAGATGATCTTCCTAATCCTTTGTTACAACCTCACAATTATGTTTAATTCTCACAAGGGTGAAGAAAAAAAAACATCGGAACTAAGTTGAATACATGACCCTTTTCTCTTGTCTAATCCTGTATTGTACCATTTTTTTCATTGTATCCTGTAGCATATTGCCTGCTGGTGTCAATACACTGACTTCCCACAGTGTTGTTTACATGCAGGTCATGGTCTGATGTGTTCCTCATATGCATGGTGAGAGAGGGCACTGCTTTGTTCTTGGCTTGTTTGTTCTTCTGTGACGGCCAGGTTATGACCATGTGTAAAGCTGACTTCAGTCAGATTGAACTCGTGTTCGGCCATGACCTGCATCCAGAATCCCAAAAAGTTATTTTAGAATTCTGCCATTTTACTTGATAGAGTGGAAATCTGCCGTTGTTTGGTTGCATGTGCTAATTTTGGACCCTGCCTTTATCTGAGGTAGCGGGGTGAAGAGCTTTGCTCAAGAGCGTGGCCTTTATTGCTATCCAGGTTGCATCGGAAATAAACTTGAGTTGCAGACAGTCTCACAGCAACTGGATGTTTTTCTTTTTCCGTTCCCTGTGAAAAGGATCTTGGATCAGAATGGGCTCCCCACCCAGCTGCTCTCAGCCTGAGCAGACTGTGTCCAGAGGACTATTGCTCTGTGTCAGGCTCCATGACATCACCAGCTGTGGCGGGGGCTATCAGCTGACCGTTGAAACGACCTCGCCCACTTGCCTAGTTGCTGCTGTTCTCCGACGTAGACATCATTCTGCCTTTTTAGAGTTGAACAAAGCCACTCTGGGCTTGACCTCATCATTTACATTTGATATGGGTTATTTAATGAGGGGAGCAAAGCAAAGATTAAAACTGCTGGGTCAGGTTTCCTGGCCGTTTGCCAAATGTTCTTTCCTGGTATATATATAGCCTCAAAATGTGTTGGAGCAGAACTGTAGTTTGTCAGGTTTAATTAAATTACCCTAGTAGGGACTATTATAACCTTTGCCCCCTTCACCCATGTTGGAAGGACATGCTGCAATGAATTAATAGTTATATACTCGCCGGAAAAATTTATTATCAGTTTAGATAATTGATTAATCATTGAATTTATTGGAACACAAACATTTGCTGCTCATAGCTTTTAGAAATGCAGACATGTGGCTGCATTGCTCTATCATTCTAATATAAACCATTTCATATCAGTCAAAGCAAGCCAATACAACAACTGGCTCCATCTCAATACCTGCCCTCAACGACTCGCTTGCTTTCTTTAATTTCCTCAGCTCCAGAACCTGGGCATCAATCCGGCAAACATTGGCTTCAGCACGCTGACCATGGAGTCGGACAAGTTCATCTGCATCCGGGAGAAGGTGGGCGAGCAGGCGCAGGTGGTGATCATAGACATGGCCGACCCCAACACGCCCATCCGCAGGCCCATCTCTGCCGACAGTGCCATCATGAACCCCGCCAGCAAGGTCATCGCACTTAAAGGTACGGCAGTGCCAAGGCCAATTGAGTCCGTGTCTACCCCAATGTGTCAAGCTTAGCAGTGGGGATTCGTGAGTTTATATGTCCGTCTAAGCCATTGCCTTGTAGTTCTTGTTTTTATTATGTTACAATCGTAGACATGAAATGGTGTCAATATTTGTCCCATTGTCGTCTTTATGTATATTTTAAAAGTTATCCGTTTAAGTTCTCATACATCAAGCTATTTCAACTTTTCTGTTGAACAGTATTTAATTGGCAGTTTATCTGTTACCATTATATTCAGAAGTAGTGTAATATGCATTTTTTTGTCTAGCAGCCACAATTGCTTTGACTTTTTGTGTTTTTTGTTTTTTGTTTTTCTCTGTTTTTGTGTTTTGTTTGTTCTTTTTTTTTCCTTTACCGCTTTCTTATGTGTATGCAGACGGTGAGTTAAAATTTAACTATTCCATTGCGGAAATTTAAATCCTGTTTTTCGAATCCACCACTCCGAGCAAAGTGCTCAGTGCTCCATAAATACACATGCACTGTAAAAACAATTGTGTGTATAAATTTAGAATAAGCTGTGCTCCCCTTATTTCTCTCCCAGTGCAGAACTTGGCCCATTACATTCCAAGATTTGGAACTGTCTGCTAATAAAATTCATTGTTAATGTGTCAAATTAAGACTTTAACAAATTAACATCTCTCTGCTTGTATGTGATTAGGCCGTTAATATAGTGAAACAGGATTTAGATTTCAAACCATAGCTTGAATGCTCGCATACCATCATTTTTTCTTAGCTGTACTTGTGATTTAGTCACCGTTGTGAAGGGGCGAGAATATTGTGGGTGCCAATTTGTGATTAAATAAATGTAATCACATTTTATTTAATTATTGATTTTCCATTAAATTCCGCATAAATCTGCTTCGTTTTCCTTTATTTTTATTTCAACACCCGTTTTCCCTCTACCAATTGATGTGCCCATGTGGTTACGCAAGCGCAATGGTTTCATGTCCTCTTGTCAGCTCTGTTTCGTAAGAGTTAGTTCCCACTAGATCAGTTATTGCTGACTTCTCCCTTAGACATTGTGTGTGTGTTTGATCGATGGTTCCCTCCGGTTGGTCACTAGAATTGGTCTTCCATTGGCCAGGGCGTGTTGTTCCGCTATCTGACTCGAGTCCGAATAAACTGGCTTCACTAACCTGTGGCTGGAGACACAATGACATCTCCAAGTGAGGTCCTGATTAGAAGGGTGGCCTGGGGACGACATCCGATTTGAGCGAGGTTGAGATATTATTTGACGCCATGGTAGTAGAGTGCAAAACCATGGTAGAAGAATAACCTGAAAATTACATTACCTACGATTTTTCTTAATTAATCTTATTAAAGCCATGTGTGCTCATTTAGTGTTTTGTAATTGGTTAGTTGTATCCTCTAGCAGTCAAGGCTTGCATCTATCTATTTTTATGAAAGTGTGCCACGTTGAGGGTGCAAGTGTTTGCTGCATAGTTTTATTTTGGGCCTTGCCCAACGTGACCCCCAGCCTAGGGAAATACAGGGGATGGGTTCCCTTACCAAAAGGCAGTTCAAGAACAGGGCTCAATGTACAGCCCTGTGAATTGCCTCCAGTTTTTTAGAGTTGCATTTCACTGCTGACACACATGTGACTTGGAGAGCCCTGTACGACTGGCAGCCCTTCAGATTATGCTGCCTGGTTAAACATTACAGAGTAAATGGAAGTAGGATAGGAGGAAATGCTGCAATGCCAACGATGCACATGAACTGTGCGGCTATGTGAGATACAGAGTCCATGTTGCCTTCATGGCATGATGGGTTAAACGGTGTGCTCATGCTCCTATAAATAGGCTCACATAGTTGTAGGGCATTTCTCTGCCCATTGTGCATTAAATCAGCGTAGAACTTCCTTCCTTTCTTCCTTGCTATACAACCTCCTCCGTTCATTTTACCATGTAAAACCCCTCAGCTGACCCTTTCTAGTATGACGCTTTATAACCTTTGCCATGGAACCATGTGTGATGGACCCGACCCCCGCTTGAACACCGAACACGTGCACCAAAAAGCTGCTCTAAATGTGATTCAATCAAATCTCAATTTGCTTACACTTTATTATTTGGCTGTGGCTTTTAACTGTATAGCTGAATTCTTCTGCTCTAATGGCAATGTTCTCTGCTTTAGATTCTCCCTGATTGTTCTGATAAATGTACTAAAGAAAAGGGGCTATCCCACTGCTTCTTAATAAGCCTGGGGGCTTGTACATCAATGTCGCATCGCAATCACTGCCGCCGATTTGGGAGCATTGGGATGTTGGTTATTATGTTGGATGCAATGATGTTTTGGGCATTTGGGCAGCAATTGATCATGAAATGATTTGTCACTTTGATTTGAAACCGCCAGGGCGTTTATAATTTCAGACGTGTCAAAACAAAAACCAAGACTATGATTTAGCCTAAGTTACGGTATATCCACGTTGATTCAGGATTAGAGTACGGCCCCCCCGAAAAATTCCCAGGATGCATTCTGATGTACAAGCCCTATAGGTCACATTCACTCAAACTAACAATAATATGTAGAGTAAAAAAACAGGTGAGTGAACCTTCCCCCCCCCTCAAATCACACACAATCTCACAGCCATTTATCTGAAGGATGGCTGTGCCCCGCCCCTCAAAGCCCTCTTCACAGTCACATTTACCCTTCACCTCAATCCAGCCCCTAAGTCCACTATGTAGTGTCCTTTGATTGTGTTTGATTGAATACCAATGTCTTTGCCCTTTTTGTGAGCCGTTTGCAACCTCCCTCTCCTTCCTTACCTGCTTTGTAGTTGGTGGTTGGGAGAATTAGTTGGACTACGTGACTAGATGTTGTTTAGATGGTAGATCTTTCTTTATTATGCAAGGTTATTAGGTTTGTTTGTATAGCCCTTTATGAAAACTACTAGCTCCCAGAGCCTCACAGGCCCTGTGAGCCCTGTAGTTTTCATACGGACTCACAGGGCTTCACATACCCACCAGTGAGGCTGGGAGGAAACCGTGAGAACACATGGAAAGGAAAGCCCTGCTCTATTTTATATTGAGGCTGTATATTTGTGTGTGTGGGTTATTACACAAGCCCTTCGAAAGCCTTTAAAATCTAATACAAGGAATGGATATAAGAGGGAGCTCATTAGGCCTGGCTCATTAAATCCCCTTTTAACTGAAGCTGTATCCCCATTAAGCAGCTCAGACCTTACCTGCTCTTTCAATTAACCCTATAATCTATTCTCTGATACAGTAGAATGTTATGTAGGGAAAGTGGTCAGTAGTTACACACCTGGCTGCTTTCAATACATATGATATTGCCCTCTGCATGAATCCACCGCCTACGGCTCAATTAAAGCCTCAGGCTTCCCTGGGATCCCCAGCCAAGGATTTTCCACCTTTTCAAAACATTTAACCGTCTCTCCGAGTGAAAATTGGTCGATAATTGACCTTTTTGTCACTGATTTGGCGACTCCCGGTAATTCAAAGTTTGCGTGCGTGTCTTGTCTGTCAATGCCAAAAAAAAAAGTCTATAACCAAATGTTGTTCTGGCCTCTGTCGCCTTGCCTTCCTCCCTCCCTCCCCCAACCACAGCCGCTAAAACCCTTCAGATCTTCAACATCGAGATGAAGAGCAAGATGAAGGCGCACACCATGACGGACGACGTCACCTTCTGGAAGTGGATCTCCCTCAACACGGTGGCGCTGGTCACCGACAACGCCGTGTACCACTGGAGCATGGAGGGCGACTCGCAGCCCATCAAGGTGTTCGACCGCCACTCCAGCCTGGCGGGCTGCCAGATCATCAACTATCGCACGGACGCCAAGCAGAAGTGGCTGCTGCTTATCGGCATCTCGGCCCAGGTAACGCCTCCCTCCAGTGAACAGAATCAGGTTCTCGTTGGGCTGGCGTAAAGGCTTTAGTGTTGTTGGTAAAAGGTTGGCACAAAGACGTTTGTATGCATATATGGAGCCACATCACCGATTGGACTGGGGTAGAATGGCGTCAGGTATAACCTGAACTGCCAGTTTGAAATGGTATTTGAACAACCTGATGGTTTTGTTTCATTCACGTAGCCCTTTGGTTAGATTGGCCCCTGTGTAGACTTGTTATTCATGTATCCTCCTCTCGCGCTTCAGCAAAACCGTGTGGTCGGCGCCATGCAGCTGTACTCCGTGGACAGGAAGGTGTCGCAGCCCATCGAGGGCCACGCCGCCAGCTTCGCCCAGTTCAAGATGGAGGGCAACGCGGAGGAGTCCACTCTGTTCTGCTTCGCTGTGCGAGGCCAGGCCGGAGGAAAGGTGATTGACCGGCGACGTCCATGATGACATCACTGGGAACGGGTTCGAAGGGGGGCGGAGTCACACGCAAACCAACGTGTTGTAGCTTTGCTCATGGTTTTTCTATCCCTTTCCAACCAGCTGCATATCATCGAAGTGGGGACGCCACCGACTGGCAACCAGCCATTTCCAAAGAAAGCAGTGGACGTGTTCTTCCCCCCGGAGGCGCAGAACGACTTCCCTGTGGCAATGCAGGTATGGTGTAAGCTGCTCATTCGCCAGGACTGACCGCTTTGCTCTTGGCATCGGCAAACAAACTGGCCTGGCACAGAAATAAACCAATTCTATACTGGAATACACTATCACAGTTGGCAAAAAAAAACTTTTGTTGTGAGTCACATTTAGCCTTTTTTCAGCCATGAGAGATTAAATAAGCAAATCATTGACCCCTTTTGGCAAATCCAACACAGTTGCACAAGGTTCCTGAGACGGGTCTTGTGTGTTTGGCGTGTGGAGGTTTATCTTGTGAGCTCACTGAGGCACGTGTTAAATACTTTTCTACATGTAAATTCTTATGTAGTTCCTTTTTCCAGGCAAATTCATATATGAAGGTCTTTATCAAATTAACTTCTTCAGCACTTGGACTGATCTGATTATGTTCTCCCCTGGCTTCTCAGATAAGCTCCAAACAGGATGTGGTCTTCCTCATCACCAAATATGGCTACATCCACCTGTACGATCTGGAGACGGGCACCTGCATCTACATGAACAGGATCAGCGGGGAAACCATCTTTGTAACCGCACCACACGAGGCCACCGCCGGCATCATCGGAGTCAACAGGAAAGGACAGGTACGGCCTTAGGAACACCATGGCTATGTGACGACTCTGTGCTGCATGCATAGTTAATGTTACAACACTGCTGTCGCTGGAGAATCTGTGGCAATCAGAAATTGTCTGCCCTTTGAGATAGTTACATTTTTGGGAAGGTAGTGAGCAATCGCTTGCTCAAGACGGTTAGTTTGCATCTAATTCAATCCAAATTTCAGACAACCCCATTCTTTCAAAAATATTTCATCCACTCAAACATCGACACGTCCTTCTATAAGAGCCTTTACGGTGATCGCAACGACGAAAACATTGTCTAGTCCAGCCTCATCATGCATGCTGCAGCCTCTCTATAGTCCAGTGTAGTGTTTCACGCCGAGAGGAGACAGTGTAGGGGTCTGCCTATCATTGTGATGCTGCACCGACACAGAGGAAATAGGATCCAGCCAGCTGATGAATAATGTTCCATCCACGCCACGCTCCACATGAATAATTAAGTGAAGAGACGAAAGTCGATATAGCGGAGTGGCCTGGGCGTCTGTGATGGGACAATCGGCCCTGTGTGTGTGTGTGTGCGCGCAACACAAAAAAAACCAACTAAAACATGCGCATGCCAACGTAGACGGAGGCAGTGATCTTCTTCACAATGGACGGTCTCCTCGGCTGCTTTTCTTTGTCCCTTCTGGCTCTGGTTTAGTGAAATGCATAGACATGTTGAATGGCGTCTTGCTGGAGACCCAGCCTTGATAGACCCAGTATTCTGCTTTGGGTTTCTCATTATGAGTTGGAGCCCCTCCAGGTGGGTGGTTGCACTCTATGGCTGGTTCTGGTGATCGTGACACTCTAATTCCAGTGATGATGAGCATTGCAGAGCAGCTCCATCGAAACAGAATAGCACTACATCTTGGAGAGTGCCATGGATGGAGAGGTAACGCTCCAGCAGCATGTGATATTTAATTTGGAGACGATGGCTGGTGTCCTTAATTTCCCTCATTACCAACCGCCAGGCCCTACCTGTCACCAGCGGTCTTGTTGACACAGTGCGTGTGTTCGGCAGGGCGTGTTTGTGTGCATGCGTGTATGTCAGGTTTTACGTGTGTGTGCGTGTGTGTGCTTGCCGTTTCTGGGCCAGTGCACCATTCGATACTGCAGCTCGTCTGTCATCGGGGTCTCCATATCCTCTCGTCAGGAGAGCAGCCTAACCACCGGGCTGCCACCCGCCCCCATTAAATTGGGTCTTTTGGTCAATAATGGTAAACCATGACCGTTTTATAGGACTATATGGAACGACGGAAAGGGGTGAAGATGGGGCAGAATTGAGTCGTTGGGTCTTTCGATGCCGATGGTTAACTTGGCTTCCCCCCCAAAATGTTTCCTCTACCCTCTGACTCTGTCTCTCCCGTTGCCTCATTTTCAACTGTCCTTAAAGAAAGGGCCTCGCCCCAACCCCAAATCTACCCACCACACAATACCCTCATTCCCTCTCCTCCCCCGCCCTTCCCCCCTTACCCTGCATCTCCGTTACCCCCTCTCAGTACAAAGGGGAGTTGACCTTGCTTTAGTGGCAGGAAGAATGACGTGAACTCACCCGTATTTAACCATCCAGGACCACTGACCTGCTTCTCTTGTTTGAAGCGCTGAGCTCCACCCTCTCAATTTCCTCCCCATCTCAGCATCTCATTCGACTTGTTCTCCCCAGCCCGCCCTAATCCCATCGGGCTTCACAACACTGAAGCGATAGACTGACTGAATAGTAGCATCTCGACAGCCCTGGATCCAGATTAGATTGGCATTTTGTATTTAGCCGTCCCATAGAACTGCCCTGTCGTGGGATTAGCCCTTTTGAAAATCTGCTTGTGGGGCATGTCGTTAGCTACCATAGTGGCCGATAACAAACAAATCCACATGTTTCGATTCTGTACTAACACTCCATTTACAGACTGAGAGGCTTCTAGGTACATGCATGCAACCGGGACAGCACTTCATGTTTATTCAGAAGTGAATGCTTGGGCTACGTTCCAATAAGTCCCCCCTACTTCTTACACTTGCCCCCGGGAAATTATTGAAATGTGGCTCTGCACCCAGAATTCAGAATTTTCTTTACTGCCTAGAATCAGCCTCCTTCTTTGCTCAGTGTGTGACCATGCACAGTGGGGTGTTGAGACAGAATCAAGGCTTTTGGATTTCTTCATATTGGAGAAGACTCCTTAGCCAGGGCCGTTCATATGTTATAACTTGTACAATACTAAGATTCAGCTATGGGAGCTGCTTAACACTCGTTTTTGAATATAATGGATGTCAATGGAAGACTGCCCATTTTCGGAATGTGTGTGCACCGACTGATTTCTGTCCTGAACCTATTGATCTAGGGTCTTGGAAAACCGGCCAAATCTTTTAAGCTTATTTCTCAAAGGCTTTCTTGTCCTGTAGCCAAAGAAGCTTGGTAGGTGTCTTGGGGATATTAATCCATTGCATTATTGTCACAGATGTTGTCTTGCTTCCTCTGATTGGCCGCTCATCCCGCTGAGATTAAAGGGGGTTGATTGTGAACAGATGAACAGATTGAGACGTTTCATTTATCTGTATGAGGAAAGGCCAACACTACTGCCCGTGGTGACACAGCGATTTCCTTACGTCATGGAACTATTTGCCTGTATGTGATTGTAACTTGACCTCACTATCAGACCTCTTACAACCGCTTCACAGAGGGACACCGGCAGAGCAGCTCACCCCCAACACAGTAGGGATCAATATTGGATGACAGGAAAGCTGCCTACAGTTTCTGTCAGGCTTGGGATGTCTCTATTGAAACTAACCTTATGCTCCTTTAGCTTGTTCTGTTGAACATTGTAAATGACTGACACTTCCACTTGAACATTTTACAATTAACTCTGCATCAGATATGTCCCATTAGCCTCTAAGTCAGGCATTCATTTAATAATAATTAATCATTCATTCAATTAATTATTTTATACGTCAATTAATTGAATTAAGCACACCCATGGGTTTTTTTACGCATGGGTGTTGGGAGATATGTCCTATTCCACACATATTAAAGTGAGTGTGTGTGTGTCCCAGGTGCTGTCGGTGTGCGTGGAGGAGGAGAACATCATCCCCTACATCACCAACGTGCTGCAGAACCCCGACCTGGCGCTGCGCATCGCCGTGCGCAACAACCTGGCGGGCGCAGAGGAGCTCTTCGCTCGCAAGTTCAACAACCTGTTTGCCGCCGGGAACTACTCGGAGGCTGCCAAGGTGGCGGCCAACGCACCAAAGGTAACCACCACCACCACCGCCGCCGCCACAACCAGCCTGGAGCCTGGCCTCCAGGTGGCTCGGCCTTTCAGCTCCATAGGAGAGGAAGGAGGAAGTGTTGCTTGACTGTTGTGGAATGAGCCGGTCCTTTTTTATTTTTAAATTGTAGGTGTAGGGGTTAAAGGTCTTGTTGGTATTCTGTAGGATGTGATCTGTGAATTCTGGGTGCTGTGAATTCAAAGGATTATGTTCATCATTGTTGATTCAGCAATAGTCTATACCAATACGCTGTTCCATCCTTTTGTTTGCCAGTGTTTTGCATTTAGCTTGATCTCTTCTTTAATCTTCGACACAATCGTCACTTCCTCAATGCATTCAAATGTCAGACTACAGGGAAGCACGCTCCTAGCCCGCTTCCTTCCGTTGACTCCTCCTTCCCGCCCCTCTCCTCTGCGGCTCTCCCTCCCCCTGCAGGGCATCCTGCGTACCCCGGACACCATCCGGCGCTTCCAGAGCGTCCCCGCGCAGCAGGGACAGACCTCTCCCCTGCTCCAGTACTTTGGCATCCTGCTGGATCAGGGCCAGCTCAACAAGTTTGAGTCCCTGGAGCTGTGCAGGCCGGTGCTGCAGCAGGGACGCAAACAGCTGCTGGAAAAGTGGCTCAAGGAAGACAAGGTATGGCACCGATGCCCCCCCCCCCTCCTCTCCCTCCCCTCTCGCAGGAATAGCGGGGGGATGGTTTGGTTCTTTCCCAGCCACTAGTGTGTTTACACAACTCTGCCGTTATCTTCGATGATGTCAGACTGTTATGCAAGGCTTTAAGGTGTGTGTGTGTGTGTGTGTGTGTGTGTGTGTGTGTGTGTGTGTGTGTGTGTGTGTGTGTGTGTGTGTGTGTGTGTGTGTGTGTGTGTGTGTGTGTGTGTGTGTGTGTGTGTGTGTGTGTGTGTGTGTGTGAGAGAGAGAGACGCACCATTCCTTACACGCCAGTAGTTGACAGTGTTGTGCTTCCTGTGTCGTGCAGCTGGAGTGCTCGGAGGAGCTGGGGGACCTGGTGAAGGCAGTGGACCCCACCCTGGCTCTCAGTGTGTACCTGAGAGCCAACGTGCCCAACAAGGTCATCCAGTGCTTCGCTGAGACCGGGCAGTTCCCCAAGATCGTCCTGTATGCCAAGAAGGTAGTTGTGCAGCCCCGCTACTGCGTGTTTACTTTAAGCAGTTCCCGTTTGCTCTGAGGATTTCCTGTGCAACATAGCGGTTGACAAATAACTGGTAGCTTAGTGCTTAAGCCACCTGTGCTTGTAGAACTTGTGTATTGTGGAAATGGGATCATTCTGCTGTAGTCTTAAATCCTATGTTTTGTTTTATCATGGGAATGTCAAGTTGCAAGCTTTAATACGGTTCTTAGTTATTATTTATGCTGTTATTATTATCCTCATGGACCTAAACCTCATAAACATAACGCAGACGTGTTGGTATACAAACAAGGTTGCAACAGTGTGTGAAGAGGCCAGTTTAATGAGCGGTGCCCTGTGGTTCCAGGTGGGCTACACCCCAGACTGGATCTTCCTGCTGAGGAACGTGATGAGGATCAACCCGGAGCAGGGCCTGCAGTTTGCACAGATGCTGGTGCAGGACGAGGAGCCTCTGGCAGACATCACCCAGGTAACGACCTGTGCCCTCTGGCTGTAGTTGAAGGTTGCACAAACCAGCAGACTTGTACAGACAGTACTCCTACCTTATTTCTTACCAATTTCTTTTTGTTTCTCAAGCTGGTCTTGAGAAAAAAACACTTTAGAGTGTTACTATACAGTGTTGCAATATCGTAGAAAAATGTTTCCCACTGTTCTAGTGCTGTTCTAATCTTGCAAACCCTTAAACACCTTATATTCACAATAGTGCAATTAACTTGATCAAAAGTTAAAGGTTGAAAGTTATCAGTTATGGTAGGTAGGGATGCACCAATGTATCGGACGAACATCGGTAACGGCCGATATTTGCGTTGTTGTCTGCCATCGGCCTATCGGGAAATGAGATGACATTCACCGATGGCAGTGGCCGTTTTTTAACTGTTGTGTCATATCAATTATGCGCTGGCTAAATGTTGTGTTGGTTATTTGCGCTCTGACTTGCAGTTTCGGAGAAGATGCAACAGGTGGTGGGCTACTTATAATACCACCCATAACAGCCACTGGTACGACAAGGCTCTGACATGATGACGTAAACGGGCGGGTGCTGCTCGCACGTGGGGTTTGTTTACAAATAAAAGTGAAAGAAAATGTAGGTCGTGTGGGAGTATTTCACTCTCTCCGAGAAAGATCAGCGATATGCAGTTTGTGGTTTTGTTGGGCTATGCAAGTACTGAACTCTTCTCATAGAGTAGGCAGTTGTATAGAAGGGATGGACAACGATCGTCGAATAGTCGAAAAATCGAATAATGTATGTGACTATTGTAATTCATTACACAACTCCTCTCAATGCTGTTGAGCGCTCTTTTCTCTTGCATGGGCCTTCACAACTTCCGGTGGTGAAAATCTTGTGATACTTCAGCGTTGCTAAGCATATAATGACTGCTGTCAAGGGAAGGGGATTTTTTTTTTTTTCTGGCGTATCACTCCACTTTCGGCGTATGTATATCTGCCTAAGCCCACGTTGAAATAATTTTGATGTTGAATGTTGTGGAAATAAACAGATTGACTTCCTACAAATCATAAAAGCCTCTACCTGTTTCATTGTGCGTGCGTGTATACGAGGTGCGTGTCTGCATGCGCGTGTGCGTGGGGGGTTAGGTTTTGTTTCCCTGGCACAAAAGGGGGAATAAATAACAACAAAAAAACATCGGCATCGGCTATCGGCCTGATTGTTATTTTAAACATCGGTATTGGTATCGGCCCCGAATTTCACATTCGGTGCATCCCTAATGGTAGGATCTGTTCCATCACTGGTCAATTACTTTACATTCGGTGCATCCCTAATGGTAGGATCTGTTCCATCACTGGTAAATTACTTTGGCTGTTCTGGCATTCAACTCGCTGTGCTCGTCTGTCCCTTTCAGATCGTGGACGTGTTCATGGAGTACAACCTGATCCAGCAGTGCACGTCCTTCCTCCTTGATGCCCTGAAGAACAACAGACCCTCAGAGGGACCCCTGCAGACTCGCCTGCTGGAGATGAACCTCATGCACGCACCACAGGTAAGTCCTCGTGGCAACTCCCCTACCCGTGTCTTTCACAAAGTGCTCCCCACTGCTTTGAAACAAGACAAACGTATAGAACAAAACTAATACAATTCTGAACGACTGGATTAAGTTGTATAGGTTCAAATGAGGCCAACCACAAGTACACACATCCACTGTGCAGCACACATACTGTCATAAAATACTAAACCGAATATGCTGAGAACTCACTCTATTGCGCCACCTCACGGTGCTCACCCATGGTTCATTTTTGTTCCCCCATTCCTTTACCAACGTCTTCCAGGTCGCTGACGCCATCCTTGGCAACCAGATGTTCACCAACTACGACCGCGCCCACATCGCCCAGCTGTGCGAGAAGGCTGGCCTCCTGCAGAGGGCGCTGGAGCACTACACAGACCTGTACGACATCAAGCGGGCAGTGGTGCACACGCACCTCCTCAACCCCGAGGTGAGCCTCCACCGCAGGGAATCTGCTCCGGCTCTCCTCTGTAATTAAGACCTTTCCCATCCCTGCTCCCGCTGCCAACGTTGCTCTCCAGGCGGAAAGATGTGGACGGAACGGAAGGGTGTTCACTGTAGTCAGTGCTGTCCGAGGCAGGCTTTGCTTGCGTTGCCTGGTGATCTCCACGGCGGGAGAAGAACAGCTCACTGCTTCCCTATGGGGCTTCTTTGTCATTGCAACCTAGATTCCATGCTCAAACTGGAAGTAGATGTTGAGGGATTGAAGATGGGGGACTGTAATTGGTCTGTTTTTAAATTCATCCTGACTCTAGCCAGTCTGTTTTACTCAACATGATTTTATAGTACAACAAAAAACAAGGACCACAAAACAAACTCTGCGTCTGCGTCTTCCGACATCATTAGTGGGCGTGAGATGTGTGCTGGATAGATGAGCATTGTTGCTTCAGTCCACTTGGTAGGCTGGTAGACTGATCTATCCAGCACACATCTAGGTAGACATGCCCACAAGCAGATTTTCAAAAGGGCTAATCACACTCACACCTGGTGGTATCATATGTCCCCTTTCTCGATCTCCCCCCACTCTGACCAGCAGCATTGGTCTTCATGTGACTAACCCGTCCTCTCTCCGTCCCCCTCCAGTGGCTGGTGAACTTCTTCGGCTCCCTGTCGGTGGAGGACTCCCTGGAGTGCCTGCGGGCCATGCTGTCGGCCAACATCCGGCAGAACCTGCAGATCTGCGTCCAGGTGGCCTCCAAGTACCACGAGCAGCTCTCCACGCAGTCCCTCACCGAGCTCTTTGAGTCCTTCAAGAGCTTCGAAGGTGTGGCCCAGAACCCACTGCTGCTGCCTCGACGTTTTGTCTCCCTGCTCTTAAGCAACCTCTTTTAACCTACTTGTCGACCCGGTTTACTGCATGTGATAAGATATAATGAGGTCATCTTTGTGAACGGGTTCATGGAGGAAGCGCTGTATATGAAGGGAAATTGCGGCCATCTTGATATGATTTTTCTTATGAATGGTGTCCTTGGGTACCTTGATGGGCACTTTAAAATCTTTTATTATTATTATGGTTGTCCCCTCATAGTCGACTAATAAATCACGGCGCTTTTGGAGTGGATGCATTTTGTGTTTTGATAAGCGCGTGCTTTCATAGTTATTATAGTCTCCTAAAGTTTCATTGTTTTACAACAATGAACGCCTGCCAGGAAAGGCGAAAGAGGAATTTAAGGCCACATATGTAGTCTGGTATTAAACGAATCACAGATCCCTATTGCAGCTTCAGTACTTCGTACCGCCTTCTTCAAACAGGCTTTACTAGCCTTTGAGGAAGTGAAATTATCTGTAACGGTCAAAGGGTTTTCCCCCTTTTGACTCATGCAATGGGGGTGTTTATGTAAATCCATCCAGCCGGTCAGTAGTAGAACACCATCTAAAGGTCCTGTGCTGCACCACACGTGATTCGCCTTGTATGGCTGAATAAAGGCTACTTCAGTCAGACAGAAGAGGGCATGGTGACTGACATTTCTTGGGCTCAAACTGAATACAGGTGAAGAGCAATTAATATTAGAAGGGCAGTGAACCACTGTATTATAGGAGTACCTGCATATCAATCCAGCCACCTCAGAGCTTTAATCCCGTAGGTTGATCAGCTGGTTGTACCTCGTGTGGTAACCATCCCTCTCTGCCTGCACAACCCAGGTCTCTTCTACTTCCTGGGCTCCATTGTCAACTTCAGTCAGGACCCAGAAGTGCACTTCAAGTACATCCAGGCGGCCTGCAAGACGGGCCAGATCAAAGAGGTGGAGAGGATCTGTCGGGAGAGCAACTGCTACGACCCAGAGCGCGTCAAGAACTTCCTCAAGGTATGCTCCGCTAGAGACCGATCTTTGGATGCCCAGATCGAAACAGTGCAATAACAGTTTCCTGTGATTAGGCTGCATGACATTGTTTACCAAAGCATTATTTTTTCTCAATTCCTTTCTTGCAGTGTTTATTTGACTACCTGGTAGGCAAATAAAGGTAATCCTGCAATGTCAAACCTCTTGTTTGGTCCAACAATTTAGAGTTCTGTAACTAGTGTATCACATTTGCCTATGGTCACTTTGAATAACAAAATCAAATTCAAACAAAGGGAGTTTCAAATGACCCTTTCACAAATATGACTGATTCCACCATCACTTCCGCTTTTCCAACTTGTTAAGTTGAATTTGGTTAAATTCGCCAATCCTGACCACACATATTATCTTTTATGCTTTTCCTGTTTGTCTTTGGCATTGGCAGGACATGTACAAGGTAAATGGATCCACCACCTCCTCTCCATGCACACAGTCAAAAGCCCCCATCTCCCTCTCTGTGTTCCTTTTATTTCATCCCTACATTGTTCTCAAGCCTCAGGATTTGGACTAAGCCATGTATGGCGGTGTATGGAGACATACACCATAAGCCATACGCCCACCAGGGGGTGCGAGTGTGTTTGTGTGTGTAGTCCCTGCTAGTAAATCACTCAAACAATTACCACTTCCCCTTCCTCCCCACCTGTAGCCGAGTTCCCTGTTGAACTGGTAAAGTCCTCAGAAGGGACATGCCAGTTCTTTAGCTACAGGCACTTTGTGGGATGCAACATCCTAGGTGTGTAATCAGTTACTTGAGCTCTTGCCGTGGTCTAGTTAGTCGTCGTCCAACGGTGTGTCTAACGGGAGTCCAATTCAGCGGGAGTCATTGAACCCTGTGGGTCTCAGCGTGACACTTGTTGGCGCTGCTTGTGGAACAGTGTAGTCTGGTGCCGGGTAGCACTGGGGTGGGGAGTCGGCTTTACATCTGTGAGCAGGATTAGCCTCCCTTCATTGTGGGGGTGACTTGCATTTTAAATGTCTCTATAATAACTTGTTTGTCGTAATTGTTAAGAATTTTGATATTATGTTTCGGATTCGCACCAATTTATGTGAAAAATGATGGTATCTCGATTTCATTTTCATGATTTAGCTGCAGCTAAATTTAGATTCAGACCCGAGTGGAAAGACAATTTGGTTAAATGACTGAAATATACCAACTGCTACTGTCATTGAAGGAGTAGGCGTAATTACTTTTTTTCTAATCTTGAAAGAAACTGCGACTGTCTTTTACAGTCAGACTGGAAAATCTCTGTCTAGGAAACGGCAGATACACTTTCTGTTCTTTAGGCTTCCAATGCGGCCAAACCTTTTTCGCATTGGCCAGCGGAATCAGCGATACATTTTAACCTCTTTATTATTGTCTTGCATGCCAACAAATATTTGTTGCTTTGGGCCATTTTATCGAGCCTTTCGGAAATAAGAAAACCCATTACTCTTCTGTTGGCATAAAATGTCAAATGACTGAAACGTAGTGATATTATTTTGCTGTGTGTTAGTACCGGGCTTGTGATGACGCCGAGCTGACGTTGTCTTTGTTGTTGGTTTTCTGACAGGAGGCCAAGCTCACAGACCAGCTGCCACTCATCATTGTGTGCGACCGCTTCGACTTCGTCCACGACCTGGTGCTCTACCTCTACCGGAACAACCTGCAGAAGTACATCGAGATCTACGTGCAGAAAGTAAGTCCCAAACCGTCGTCGACCAGTATTTAGCTTATTATAAACCGTACGCGCGACATGTTGGTCCAAGTCCAGGCAGAGTTTCTGTACAAACGATGGCGGTCGTGTTACTGATGCTGATCCCTGACTCCCTCTGCCTGGCTCTGTTCCAGGTCAACCCCAGCCGCCTTCCCGTGGTCATCGGGGGGCTCCTGGACGTGGACTGCTCAGAGGACGTCATCAAGAGCCTGATCCTGGTGGTCCGCGGCCAGTTCTCCACCGACGAGCTGGTGGCCGAGGTGGAGAAGAGGAACAGGTAACCGGTGTCTCTGCGCTCATAGGAGGATGGACTGCCTTTTTTTTTTTTTTTTTTCTGTTCTGCATTAAGGCCCAATCCCATTTCTACCACTTACCCCTTCCCCTTACCCCTCCCCCTTGTTTTGAAGGGGTAATTGGAAGGGGTAAGGGGTAGAAATGGGATTGGGCCTAAAAGTGTCATTTCTTGCTCCGGCTGCTGTTTCATAATCGTTTGACTTTTCAGAACATGTTTAAAAGAAAGCAGATGTGTCAAATCTTGGGTTTAAGTAAATGTTTAGTTTATTTGGAGTAGTTGAATTTTCCACATTGGACGCCACTGTAATTTCCCAGGAATTTCACCTTCCGCTAAAATTAGACCCATTACAGTTTACTAGACCACATAAAGCGTTCCCATCTGTCCTGGATCTCCCACTCGCGGAACCGCTCCGGACCAGGTCTGAGGTGTCGGATCGATACAATCAATCGACCCAGTCCCGTCAGCCCTCCGTCTCAATCCAGCCCATCTCGCCTCTCCCTCCCCCTGCAGACTGAAGCTGCTTCTGCCCTGGCTGGAGGCCCGCATCCATGAGGGCTGCGAGGAGCCGGCCACCCACAACGCCCTGGCCAAGATCTACATCGACAGCAACAACAACCCTGAGCGCTTCCTGCGGGAGAACCCTTACTACGACAGCCGGGTGGTGGGCAAGTACTGCGAGAAGAGGGACCCCCACCTGGCCTGTGTGGCCTACGAGAGGGGCCAGTGTGACCAGGAGCTCATCAATGTGAGTCTGGCTCCCCATCCGTTCTCTCTTTACACTTATTGGATTGATCATTCGTTACGCCCGTGGCTCTCTGTAATGTAGCAAAACAAGTGAGGTCTAAAATCGTTGTTGTCGTGCTTTCCAGGTCTGCAATGAAAACTCGCTGTTCAAGAGCCTGTCCCGCTACCTGGTCCGCCGCAAGGACCCCGAGCTGTGGGCCAGCGTGCTGCTGGAGACCAACCCCTTCAGGAGGCCTCTCATCGACCAGGTGAGAGGACCAGGGGGATACAGTCACACCCTTAGTGTGCGACCGTGGCGTTTGACCGCGGCGTTTGACCGCATGTTATTGACCGTGCGCCGTGCGTCTCTCCCACCAGGTGGTGCAGACGGCCCTCTCCGAGACCCAGGACCCGGAGGAGGTGTCGGTGACGGTCAAGGCCTTCATGACGGCCGACCTACCCAACGAGCTGATCGAGCTGCTGGAGAAGATCGTGCTGGACAACTCGGTCTTCAGCGAGCACAGGTACATTCAGGGCATTCAGCTTCTTCAGACACTTTTATCCAATGCGACTTACAATAAGTACATTTTGTCAGAAGAAAGAAAATGGACAATATATCGCTGTCTGTATAGTAAAGATGTTCAGATGAACAAGTGCCAAGCACAATTGCTAGGTTAACCCATTCCCCGTATACAACAAAGCTGGCTGGGATAAGACGATACACATTGCTGAGTACTATTTAAGGTACAACTATGTCGTCAATGCAGCGGGTGAGGATAGTGAGTGAAGAGCTTTAATTGAGTCCTCGCACGTGCAGCGTGCTGCTGGAGACCTCGCGAGCAATGTCCTGAAAGGCTCTCTGTATTTCTTCTTGCTCGTTCCAGAAACCTCCAGAACCTCCTGATCCTGACGGCCATCAAGGCGGACCGCACCCGCGTGATGGAGTACATCAACCGGCTTGACAACTACGACGCGCCCGACATCGCCAACATCGCCATCAGCAATGAGCTCTTTGAGGAGGCCTTCGCCATCTTCAAGAAGTTTGACGTCAACACCTCCGCTGTGCAGGTCAGCCAATCGCTCTTCCTTCCCTTGTCCTGTGTCTTTTATGTTTTTGTCTTTTATTTTTTATAGTGATGGACTTGAATGTATGCATTTTGTAAATTTCTTGGAATTATCTGATCTTGATTATTTCATTATATTCTAGAAGTCACTATAAAATACGTGCAGAATGGCTTGCACTTGTGTATAAGGTTTATTTGGAATTATCTTTAATATATTTTATTCATGATTATTGCATTTGACTCTGAAGGCAGGTTGTACTTATATTATGACCTGGGTTTTCTGCAGGTGCTCATCGAGCATATTGGGAACCTGGACCGGGCCTACGAGTTTGCGGAGCGCTGCAATGAACCGGCGGTGTGGAGCCAGCTGGCCAAGGCCCAGCTGCAGAAGGAGCTGGTCAAAGAGGCCATTGACTCCTACATCAAGGCTGACGACCCCTCCGCCTACATGGAGGTGGTCCAGGCCGCGGATCAGAGCGGTGGGGGACCCCCGGACGACGCCTGAAGTTATAACATGAGAGACGATGGACAGATAGTCAATAGACCATACAGCATTCCCTAATACTGTGGCCCTGGGTGTTCTAGGTAACTGGGAGGACCTGGTGAAGTTCCTCCAGATGGCGCGCAAGAAGGCCCGCGAGTCGTACGTGGAGACGGAGCTCATCTTCGCCCTGGCCAAGACCAACCGCCTGGCCGAGCTGGAGGAGTTCATCAACGGACCGAACAACGCCCACATCCAGCAGGTCTCCAGAACGCACCTCCACATTTACACTGGATTCCTCTCGAGTTGTCTTACCTTGGCCGCCTGCTGACCACACCCATGGGACAGGATAGTGTGATAGCTTGACTCCCAGCCGAAGAGGTCCTGGAATCTATTCCCACTATGACCACGGCCTAAACGTGGGCAATCCTTGAGCAACATGCCCAAACCCTTCCCAACGACAACACCTGAATTCTGTCCCCATCTCTGGATAAGAAGTAGACTATAATCGTTCCTCTTTCCAAACGTAAACCAGGTGGGCGACCGCTGCTACGACGAGAAGATGTACGACGCGGCCAAGCTGCTCTACAACAACGTGTCCAACTTCGGCCGGCTGGCCTCCACGCTGGTGCACCTGGGCGAGTACCAGGCCGCCGTGGACGGGGCCCGCAAGGCCAACAGCACCCGCACCTGGAAGGAGGTGTGCTTCGCCTGCGTGGACGGCGAGGAGTTCCGGCTGGCCCAGATGTGCGGCCTCCACATCGTGGTGCACGCCGACGAGCTGGAGGAGCTCATCAACTACTACCAGGTGAGAGGGCGTGCGTGCGTACGGCGGATACAGTGTGGACTACAGATCTAAACCGTGGACTACAGATCCACACAGTGTTCACTACAACTCGTAATCGACCACAACACACAATTAAGTGTGGAGATGCTGATGAAACTGGAATAAAATTAGAGATTCTAATAATAAAGCAATTTCACAAAGGAGGGGAGAGCTGTGGTTTGGTTTAAGAAGGTAATCGGAGAAGATAATCACAGCTGTGCTGATATTTAGTAGAACAGCAGAACCTCCCTTTTTTTTTTTTTATAGTAATAAGCAACATCCGATTATCATTTGTCTGTTTATGTTATCAGTGTTGCAGAGCACCACAAACATTTCCTTGCACACTAGCGTGCGACTTTCTGCAGGTCTACTCGTTACAACAGGCCATTTACTTTGTATGGTGTACATTAATCTCTACGGTTCCATTTATTGGTTAACCAGTGAAATAAGCGTCTGTTGACGGTCGCTTTGGGGGCATAAGCGCTCGTAAATGTAATCAACGTTGTTTAGAGAGACCTGAACATCGGAGTGATGCATGTATAGCTCAAGTCCAAGTGCTTTTGTACGTTGTATAATAAAAAGTAATTAACAATCGACAATTTCCCACCCTTCTCTCCCCCACCTCCAGGACCGCGGCTACTTCGAGGAGCTGATCACCATGCTGGAGGCGGCTCTGGGCCTTGAGCGTGCCCACATGGGCATGTTCACCGAGCTGGCCATCCTCTACTCCAAGTTCAAGCCCCAGAAGATGAGGGAGCACCTGGAGCTCTTCTGGTCCCGCGTCAACATCCCCAAGGTTCTGCGGGCGGCCGAGCAGGCGCACCTGTGGGCCGAGCTGGTCTTCCTGTACGACAAATACGAGGAGTTCGACAACGCCATCATCACCATGATGAACCACCCCACGGACGCCTGGAAAGAGGGCCAGTTCAAGGACATCATCACCAAGGTACAGCCTTGCGTAGGACCCGGGAGAGTAATGCTTTACGGACCCGGGAGAGTAATGCTTTACGATATGATCTAGTTTATTTTATTATTTTAACCCTTACCCTAACCCTTAATCTTATACTCTCAAACCTCTCTAGGATCGCCACTCTATTATGGTTTAAATTGAATCCTGTTGAATCAATGGATGCATGTTGTGTTAAAACGATGTTGAATCAGTGGATGTGTGTTTAAAAATCCAAGATATTGAAATCATGGAAGTGTCTGTGACATGTGCATAGACTGCTGTGTTTTCAATTTCATTCAACTATAATCGCAAACAGGTATTGGTTATTTCTGCAAATAGGTCAGATCGGTCTGTGAGGCTAGTTCATTTGCATAGAGCAACAGTGTTGACCAGTAGTGACTTGTTGTCCCTCGTGTATCCAGGTGGCTAACGTGGAGCTGTACTACAAAGCCACCCAGTTCTACCTGGAGTTCAAGCCCTTGTTACTGAACGACCTGCTCATCGTGCTCTCACCAAGACTGGACCACTCTCGTGCCGTCAACTACTTCTCCAAGGTACACCTCAACACTCAATTTTGAAATCAACCCACCTATTGCCTGTCAATGTGTTTTTTGATCTGCAATCAAGAATCAAGATGACTGTTGGTGTTAACTGTTTTTATTCTTACAGGTGAAGCAGCTGCCCCTTGTCAAGGCCTACCTGCGTTCCGTACAGAACCACAACAACAAGTCGGTCAACGAAGCACTTAACAACCTCTTCATCACAGAAGAGGACTATCAGGTGAGCGCCTCAACCTTTTCCCCATCCGACCCTTCTTCCGCTCACGTTCCGTCTTTTCTCCACCTCGTGTCCATGTTAACGTCCTCCTCTTCGCTCCCAGGCCGTGAGGACATCGATAGACGCCTACGACAACTTTGACAACATCTCGCTGGCCCAGCGGCTGGAGAAGCACGAGCTGATCGAGTTCAGGAGAATCGCCGCCTACCTCTTCAAGGGCAACAACCGCTGGAAGCAGAGCGTGGAGCTCTGCAAGAAGGACAAGCTCTACAAGGTGCCCCGCCCGTCCCGCCGTGCTGGGGCTCCGTTAGGGATGTGTACGAGGACCTGGGTGCTGTGTGTGTGTGTTCTGATACGGACGTCACGGCAGTACTACAGCGATTATATGTATTCAAGTGTTGCATACATATTATGTGAATATAGAGATAGGTCTCTTTATAAAAATGGCAATTTTATAAAGTATGTCAAATGTTGCACAATAGTAAACAGGGAATATTTTCAATTCAACCTCAGACAAACTAAAACTTCCCTAACTCCTCGAAACACATTCATTTACATGGATATGAATGATGTAGGCATTCCTGTGGATTCTGTTATTTTCATACTCCAATACAAGCCCAATGATCCTCCGCTGTACACGACCACCCAGCTCACCACGCACCCTCATCCCCGTTGTCTCCCGGCTAACCCAGGACGCCATGCTGTACGCATCGGAGTCCAAGGACACGGAGCTGGCGGAGGAGCTGCTGGCCTGGTTCCTGCAGGAGGACAAGAAGGAGTGCTTTGCCGCCTGCCTCTTCACCTGCTACGACCTGCTGCGGCCCGACGTGGTGCTGGAGACGGCCTGGCGCCACAACATCATGGACTTCTCCATGCCCTACTTCATCCAGGTCATGAGGGAGTACCTCAGCAAGGTGGGTCCACGCTGCCCCCGCACCCCCCCACCGCCATCCTGACCCAGAACCGACTCGTAAAGATCTGAGCGTCTTCTCCGTCGAGCTACAGCCTGTGTAAGGGCTTCACGGCAGGGCCGTGCACAGAGTAGATTTTGTACCAACCTTGTAATCCTATTGCCCAACACTCAAAGTATCTGCTCGTTCTTTTGGGTGCAAGGAAACTCTCTCCGAAGCCCCAGTGGGAAAGGGGGAAAACCCTGTAGAAGAAATGGGGGCATCTCCTTTCTAGAACGGCCAGGGGGGCAGATGGGTGATACAACTTATTTAAGAATGGTTAACCTATTGTTTTTTGGGTTAAAACGTGCCAAGCTGTGAAGGGAACAAACTGAAATCTAAAGAATTGGTGCCTTTTAATAAATAAGCAGAGCAGAACCGTATCTTGGCAGCCCTCCCTGACGGGAGAATTATCTGTCTGCGGCTTAGTAGTAGTACTCAAGATTCAAGACTACTCAAAAGGCCGGTGCAGCCGCCGAGTCAGCAGAGGGAAAAGTTCCCCGTGCAGCACAACAACGTGTCCCCTGCTCCGTGCGGAAGCCAGCGGGTCGCCAGGTTCCTCAAATCGCGTCTCGTGTCTGGCTGTCAATGGTTGACGACGTAGTGTTTTCTAAGCTGCCGCCTCTTCTCTTCCAGGTTGATGCAATTGAGGAAAAGGCAAAGGTTGAGATTGGTTATGTTTATTTGTCATTTTGTGGACTTGGATTGTGGGTGTGTTTTTTTTTTTTTTTTAGCCTGGCCGACTTCAGCCTGTTAAGTGTGCATGGGTTTAGCGCTGTCACGCACGGTGCACACTCACGTTTACGTTCAGACCTTCAGAGTGGTAGAATCTGTTATACCCAAATGGAATCAAGACATTAGTGACATCCCTGTTTGACAAGAAAGTGACATCCAGGGAGACTATGAAAGAGGGCATGCCCTTGTCTCCCCCCTACTGCAAAACAAGCTTTTATAGATTTGAATGCATCAAGAAAGGGGTTAAACCATATCACCTAGCGCTCATGAAACGCTGACAAACCCCCTCTGACGTCTTCCCCCCTCTGGCCCAGTGACCCGGGATCAGAAGACACAGTCTTTGATTGACAGTTGAGAGGATGAGGAGAAGCATGTGTGGTTGAGTAACGGCCGCTTAGTGCGCAGCACCACCCAGTGGCACGCACACAAGTTGTTTGTTGCCGCCTTGCACTTTAATGGAGGCGCTTCACTTCAAAGCAGCTGCTGCCATGACAACCTCGGACTGCACGTGCGCACATGCACAGCACACCCACAAGCGTGCACCAGCATTGTGTTGCGCACAACACGGGGAGCCGTGTCACACAACCAGCATGTTGGAACAGCTTGTGTATGTTGTGGAAGGGAATGAGGACTAGAAATGTTGCAGGGTTTTGTGGTTGATGTTAAAAAAATAATAATAATCTTGAAATCCTACGAAAAGCAGGGGCATATTTTGCACTAACATCTGGATCGTAGTTATTCGAAAATGTGTATGCACTGTTTATAGGCTTATGCTAAATTGGAAACTCATAATTTCTCATGTTGCTGTTTTTGCTATTAATAGTTTCTCTGCATTGCCTGACCCCACTAAAAGGTACAATATAACGCCCAGTAGACTCGTCTGCATAATAGGCATTAAAATACATAGACTAAACAGTTTACTTGATGGTTTTAGAGTTGTTTGGGCTTTGTTGAATTGTTGCTGCCTCGGTCCCCCTAAATATTCTCCCAGATTTACAGATTTGAAACTTTGTATAAATGTTTTTCCTGCGTTTCTTGCAGGTGGATAAGTTGGAAACCTCAGAGTCCATGAGGAAAGAGGAGGAACAGGCAACGGAGACGCAGCCTATCGTCTATGGTAAATAAACCAGGTTTCACCTCTAGGGCTTGTTGCTATTTCCACCGAAAATCTAAGAATAGCTTGTTTGCAATGCATCCAAATGTTAAAATACATTGGGGATAGGGTTTAGGTTTTTTTTTATTTGTTTTTTCACCCTTAATCTTATACTCTCAAGCGTATCTCAATTTGGACCTTTAGGACTGTTTTTATTTTAATCTTCAGTATAGTGCTTTGGCAGGATCATCACTGGATGTACGTTGTGTTAAAAGGACATTAAATCAGGGGATGTGCGTTGTTAAAAGGACGTTGAATCAGAGGATGTGTGTTGTGTGATAAAAGGACGTTAAATCAGAGGATGTGTGTTGTTAAAAGGACATTAAATCAGGGGATGTGCGTTGTTAAAAGGACATTAAATCAGGGGATGTGCGTTGTTAAAAGGACGTTGAATCAGAGGATGCGTGTTGTGTGATAAAAGGACGTTAAATCAGAGGATGTGTGTTGTTAAAAGGACGTTAAATCAGGGGATGTGTTGTGTGATAAAAGGACATTAAATCAGGGGATGTGCGTTGTTAAAAGGACGTTAAATCAGGGGATGTGTGTTGTTAAAAGGACGTTGAATCAGAGGATGTGTGTTGTGTGATAAAAGGACGTTGAATCATGGATGCGTTGTGTGACTCTCTGCGCTCCAGGCACTCCCCAGCTGATGCTGACGGCGGGCCCCACCGTACCGGTCGCGGCCCAGCCCGCCTACGGCTACGGTTACCAGGCACCGGCCGGCTACGCACCGCCACCTGCCCAGCCGGGCTTCGGCTACGGCATGTAAAGACCCCTGTCCGGGCCGGAAGCCCCGGCCCACTTGTCCCCACAGTCCTTTTACCAGCCCAATATTGTTCGTTTGTCCTGCAACGGGACTGACGGCAAACAAGCAGTTATTATATTTTAGTTTTTTTTTTTTTTTTTTTTTTTTTTACTTCTTCCTCCTCTATAACTGTCATGAAGGACTCCATTTTATTCCTGTTAAGAAAAAAATGGCTTGAATCACATGGATTATTTTTTTCACATTCCGATTTAATTTTTCACATATTATGGTAACAAAAACGAAAAATAAATTTGGGGTCTATTTTATTTGAATGGGAAACGGGTTTATGTACAATGTGGGTGGGGGAAACTGTTGGAAGAGCAAGTCCTCTTCTCGGCTACATAAAAGGTCTGTTGTGAAGCATCTGATTTGCACTCTGTACCGAGAAGAAATTAATGTAGAATCTCTTCATTTTGATGTGTGAGAAGCTTGTTCTGTCCGTCTTTAAAAAAAAAATGCATTTAATTATTGTATATTCAGAAGAAAGGAAAAACAAAAGATAAAAAAAATACAAATGCTACTATGTTCCTCTATATTTGAACATGAAACTGCCGCTTCCCCAGGCCACAAAACCACAAACACTACGTCATGCCAGTAACCGTTGTGGGAGAGGGCGGGTCATTTTTCAAAATAAATACCCCTCCCACCTCCAAGAGATTATTTTAACATGCGTACTTAATTCCCCCCCCCCCCACAACGCTCTTATTGTTTAGGGCGGCATACTTCCCATCAAGGCCCTGCAGGATCTCCTGTGAGTTACTGTAGTAGTACTGTATGCCGACTAATGCCCTATTCCCTTGTGCTTTAAATATGTGCTCTTAATGTGGGACCATTCCATTGGAGGAGGGGTTTCTGAGGATGACTCGTGTTTGGCCTCCTCCCCACCACCTGTGTGTATTTGACTAACCCCTGTCCTCTCCTGCTTGTTATTCTTTCTGTGCTGCGGTTTGTATGCTGGATATTGTGGTGTTTTAGGTCACTGTTCCTGAGTGTACAGAAGAGAATTATGACCCCCAGTGTGGTCCCTACCAGGTTAATCTGTCCACTGTTCCCACTTAGATCTAATTAAGAGATAATATCATAAGACTGGGGTGATTTAGAGTTTCTATCAAAGGCTTTACGCATTCTGCAGACAACTGATCATTAACCTCCCCCTTTGACCTTATATTCTTAAATTACTTTAGATTGAAGTGTGCACTTAAAGATAGTTGATTGTGCAAAATAAAGATAATGAATGAAACGGCAGTTTTCTTATCCACTTAAAAAAATAAAAGCTTGTTTGTCAAGAAAATACTGGTCTTGTATGATTTGTACAATTTAGAAAAATGGCAGTGAATAAATTTGTTGATTATTGTAAGGACACAAAATCCCTTCATTTACATCAGGGCATGTTGGTCCCCGCTGTAGCCAGTCCGGAAGTGCTATTTTAATTCCTGAATAAAAGTACATTGTTAATCTAATGTAGTGGTTATATCAAGGATATGGTAATACCAGGCACATTGGTGTTGAAGGTGTACTGTGCCAGACGATTTGGTTTTACGATGGGTAACTAAATTCATACAATTTGGCATCGGCTCCGCAACGACCTGAAGATGGGTAGACCTTTTATTATTTGGTAGACACCTTCATCCTTCAGATGCATGTCAATATATTTGCAACATAAATGTATAAACTGACAACTTTTTCACTTCCGATCTTTACTGAAACATGTATGAAATTGGCCACATTCAAGTCATTACATCGCAGTACAAATCGAAAACATTTCAGTCAGACGTGATCTCGATGCATCCTAGAGAAGCTTCAGGTGCCCGGTGACCTTATCCACCAGATCCGCCGGCCCCGGTCCGACCCCCAAAACGGTGCGTGACCCCGGAGCAATCTGAGTCCTTCCCGCGTCCTGGATGATGCTCACAGGCAGGCCGACCTCCTTGGCGTGCCTGAGCAGGTCCATCAAGGTGTCCTCGTCCGGGGCCTTCACCACCACCTTGGGCTGGCCGCAGTACTCCCACTGCTTGAGGAGCTCCGGGTTCCTCCGGAGAGTCTGCTTGTAGGCTGACACGGCGGCGTGCGAGCACTGGGCTGCCACCTTCCCCTTGCCCATCTTCAGGTCGTTGCGCACCACCAGGATCATCTTGAACTCCCCTCCCTCGCCCATCACGCTGGACTCGCTCGCGCAGTTCGCCACGGCCGCCACAAGGTTCTTGGAGGACTGGCCGAAGCGGGCCCTGAGGTGCCAGCCGAGGCAGAGACCGCAGCCCAAGCCGGCCATGATGCCCAGAGCCAAAGGGTTATACAACGAGTCCATCATCTTGGTGTGCCTGCAGAGTGACAGGATTTAACATGGGATGGTCAGTGATTGTGGTTGAAGGGAAAAGGGCGTTCCTAATAGACATTGATCACATTAACATTTACTGTATGTGTTAATGCATATTGTGCAGTACCGTTTGCAGGTTTTTCCAGGAACATCGTGTTGTGCATTTGATGTAGTTACGTTGGACATATCAATGCTGGGCGCTTTAAAACAATGAGCTAACGTAACTACTTTCAAACACCGAATACCATGGCTGTTCCGGTGTCCAGGTCATCAGGACAGGACACCTTGATAGTGACTTTTACTCTGCCTGCTGTCATTGACAATTATCCTGTGAAATAAGACGTTCAGAGCGTCATAAGACGTTCAAGATGGTTGAAGACTGTTATTTGTCTTGGCCTGCTTTGTCAAATTAACAGCATGAATGAACAGTCTGATAAGGTGGTGCTGTGATTGCACTAAAGAAAAATTAAAAAATTAACAGTATTCTGCCAACCCAACCTATATTATTTATATACTAGTATATACTTTTCATAGTGTGTGCCATTCATTTGGGAAAGCAATGAAAATAGTTGAGTGGGATAAGGTTAGCGAACTAGTATATTGAAAGTCATCTTCACCATAACATTATTTAAAACATCACTTCTCAGATGATCAATTCGCCACATCCTTCCCCTCTGCTATAATGCGAAATGATGTTTCCAGATAAATGTCTTACATCGGCGGGTTTGAATGAATGTGTATTATATTTATATACATACCCACGAGTTAGTCCGGCGCGCAGAGGAGGATTCGCTTCCTCTTGTGTCTGACTTCAGTCGTGTCCTGATGACGTCATACACACGCAAACGTTCAACACACACGTGTTTGGCAAGTGATACAATTCTTATGACAAACCACTGCACAAAACTTATAGTTTCGCTTGCTGTGTTAGTGGTCAAGCAGCACAGCCTACACATAAGTCACAAAAACAACAATTATGTGCATATATATGTATGGATATATACGAGATATGTATTTATATCTATAGATCTATATCGGATTCCTATACCAGTGTGGGGCAGCGTTGATTCACTCAGCCCCGTACTAGCAGTCCGAAAGATGAAGGACCACAGACAAATGTTTCCATGAAATCCGTACCCGTGTTTCAGGTAGTTAAGTGCGTCTGTTTTCTTCATTTTTACTGTCCGATAGGAAAGTAATGTTTAATGTAACAGATGCTCTTAAATGGTCTACAATTCGTATATCTTTCTGAACGTACATTACTTGACGAATGCAGCGTTATGACATCCATTATAAGGCTTTTCTTTAGTTGTGCCAACGAAAGGATAGATTGATGGTTTGTAATGGCAGTGTCATTTACATTTAGTCGCATTAATAATTTCAAATAGTCTTTGGATCGCATGAGTTAGTTACATTTGCGAGAAAAATGCTGGATGTAACGTTTTAACACGCTGACATGCTGCATATGCATGCAGGTTAGGAGGCTTTCTACATGAACTAGCCTAAACCATGTTTCTCAAGACTGTTTATTACCTTAAAAAAGTGATGATTTTTTTTTTATTAAACCTTCAATAAATAGATTCACAAGTACATGAGTGGGGTACATTGAAGATGCCACACTCAATACTACAGGGCCTCAAAAAATTACCCTGTGCTCCCGCTCAGCTTTGACTAAGAAGGGGTGTGGGATGCTGGATGTAAACATTGTGGTGGGCGTGGCCATAGGACCTTGTTTTGAGAGCCACACAGTAAATCCGAAGACAGAGATCTGATGAAGGCTGCTTTTTCACCAAGAATGGTAATTGTATATCACAGTATTCAATAACCCTTCCGATGCTTTTATCTCGACCTTGCCTGAACCTCAACGTGGAGTCGACCCCATTCTGCTTCCACGCTTGTCATTGACCTGAAAAGAGGATTTTTGGACGGACTGTTCTGTTTCTGTCAATATTTTTGGAACAAACTTAAAGCAATTCGTAGTCTCCCGAGAGGACAGCGTTTCCCCTTTCCGTCTAAAGCCCACCGGGTTTTGCCGAGCGTTTGAAGTATGGTCCACGAAAGTGATCCACTTATATTTATAGACCTTTAATTAGAGTGCTTCTCTGGAGGTTCGATCAGGCAAAGGATGAACTCTCTCTCTCTCTCTCTCTCTCTCTCTCTCTCTCTCTCTCTCTCTCTCTCTCTCTCTCTCTCTCTCTCTCTCTCTCTCTCTCTCTCTCTCTCTCTCTCTCTCTCTCTCTCTCTCTCTCTCTCTCTCTCTCTCTCTCTCTCTCTCTCTCTCTCAGGCTTACCCCCCACCCCTACCCCTACCCACCTCCACTCCCTGCAAGGGGGGAAGTGGTGATGTGGTGGTGAAGGATGGCACACTTCATCTGGCCGCACTCTGCCGCTGGGACAGCACTGGAAGACATTCTGATTGAGATCTCCCAGCTCGCCTACTGGACACCCTTCTGAGCGGTGAGTAGCTAGAAAGCATTTCTAAAGACACAAATAATCAATTGTGTGATGTTAAGACGAGGTGAACTTGCGGAGTTGCTTTACTTTAGTTTATCCTGCGGCATTGACGCAGTTCGTCAGTCTGTTCCTCAACAGGTTTGACGCACGCCTGTTTTTGTGGAGGATGTGAATTGCGCAATCCACCAGAGTTCCGCTCAAAGCGAGTGCGCAGTTGAAGTATGTACTAGCGCTGGTTTTAGTACATGATACTCAATGTGATTTAATAGACAGGATTGTTTTTCAAGTGGCTGTATTTCATATTGTTGCCTGTTTGGCAGGCATTTTCTCAATGAATTAGGCTAAATAAGCAGTTATTCCTTGACGTACTTGTGGGACTGGGAATTGTTCTAAATTAACGAGGGAAAAAATAATTCTCCTTTCAGACCTCTGGGCTAATGTGAAAATGTGGTTTTATTTGTCCAAAATAAACTTTTGCAATATAATTGACATTTCTCTGTGTGAAACGATGCCTCGCTGCAGGAAAAAACATTAATTCATAAGGTTGTTACGTAATTCGTATTTTTGGGAACGGTTCATTTAGAAACTTCTTGTGTGTGTTTGTGTGTGTGGATATGCCTGCGCGCGAGTTTGTGGGTCCATGCGTCTGCGTGTGCAGGCGTGCGTGGCTGCGCATGTCCCCAATAACCCCGGGGGGAAAGTAATCAACATTGAACTGTTCAACAATAGTAAGAAAGTATTTTTTTTGTTTTTTTAATATTGAACTCCATTCCATTCCCTCGCATAAAACCTAGCGGCCGATTGGTAAACAAGCTATACTACGGTAAAGTGCACTAGTTGGCCGTTTCTGGTCTGTGACCATGCCCGATACATTCCAGTGGAAGGCCCCAAGGAGCCATCTTGGGGCCCCCTGGTAAGTCAGAGCTGTACATTGTCAGTCAGCTGACAGCCCACACTGACTGGATGTATTGAAACTAGAGCCAGGGGCCCTTCTCTAGGGCAGCACTGGGCCACATGATAGAGAGAGAGAGAGAGAGAGAGAGGAAGAGGGAGAGGGAGAGGGAGAGGGAGAGGGAGAGAGAGAGAGAGAGAGAGAGAGAGCGAGAGAGAGAGAGAGAGGTGGGGGGCTGACAATTTGGCCAGATGGTGAGTTACATACCTATATGTTTCAGAGACCCTCCATCTCACTTCACTCACCAGATTCCCAAGGGACCAAAATATATACTGTTGAACAACCCATATATTTATGTAGGACCTTGTGTGTGTGTGTGTGTGTGTGTGTGTGTGTGTGTGTGTGTGTGTGTGTGTGTGTGTGTGTGTGTGTGTGTGTGTGTGTGTGTGTGTGTGTGTGTGTGACTCACCCCATTTCCCACTCACACACACCCGTTCCTCTACACTAGTATGATCATCTCACTAAAACCTTACCCCTTCCCTGAACCCGACATCCTCCCCCCTTCCCCAGCCCTCATCCTATTGGCTTTCATTCATCGTCCATAGATCTACAATCTGTTCCTGATCTATTTAAGATGTGTCTAGAGCCCGTCTAAGTCCTCTTCATTATTAGATGATATTATTGGCCCGTGCACATGCACGGGCCAATAATATCAAACTTCTACTCTGTAGAAGTTTGTCTGTTGGTTGTTGGAAGGCTACGTCTGTGGGTGCTGGTGGGCTGGTGTCACACACAACTGTGATTGAGTTACCAGTAATCTGCATAACACAGCACACCGCCAGTCAGTCTGCAGCGCGTATGAGTCCGTCTGGCGTGGTGACGAGGAATGGATGATGGGATTTGTGTGTGTGTGTGTGTGTGTGTGTGTGTGTGTGTGTGTGTGTGTGTGTGTGTGTGTGTGTGTGTGTGTGTGTGTGTGTGTGTGTGTGTGTGTGTGTGTGTGTGTGTGTGTGTGCTTGTGTACTAAAGTATTCTAGGGCCCAGAGTGTGCGTGTGTTTGGCTGTGTGTTTGTGTTTGCACAGGTACTCTAATGCAGTGGTGTGGTGGGGAGCTTTTTAGTGGGGGGACTGTGTATGACGTCATCAAAAAGAATCCTGCGTGCACGCGCACACACACGCGCACACACATTCAGAAGAAGTTTGAGGTTTGTGTCTTGCCAAATATAGAAACTGTAGCCAATCTCAATTGTAAAAATCAACATATTTAAAGGTCCCATGACATGCCACCTGTTGTGGGTGTGATTAGCCTAAAAAGGGGCAGATTTTCAAAACGGCTTGTAACGGCTGATCACACTCACACCTGGTGGCATGTCATGGGACCTTTACTAATAATGCTTCTTTCTAATATCATATATATTCAAACAATAGGCCTACGTACAGGTCTAGACAAACACTCATGGCACTCAACACATTTATGGAGCAAATCCAAAATAACCAAAGCTCCTATGATCGCCACGCTACCACCACTTTACAGACAGGCTCGGCCTGCAGTCACGACAAACTGAGCTGATGACGCTTCCAAAGTGAAAGTTAGTTATTTTGTAAAAAATAAATAAATTTGGACCATACTGAAAGAGCTGGCCGAACGGCCCAATGACCCTGGGAGTTTGTCTTTGTGTGTGTGTGTGTGTGTGTGTGTTAATGTGCACTCAGGTACTATAAGGACTTGTGTGTGTGTGTGTGTGTGTGTGTGTGTGTGTCAGCTTGTGGGTGTTCTGAGGCAGATCAAAGAGGGTGCGTGTGCGTCACAGGGTGTTGAAGTGTCGCCTCTCTTCTGCCCAGTGAATGCACGATGGCCGATGATGGAGTGGACCCTCTCCAAAGGCGCACAGCAGCCAAGGATCTGCACAGCGGACCCGCTGAAGGTAAAGCCACCAACCCACCCGTCTAAAACGAACTGCATTCATAATGGAATTGTTTTTCAATTTTTAGAAATGAGTTGTAAGAAATGTTCTTCTATGAAATATAATTCAACATAGAAGAATGAAGGAGTTCCCTGAACCATATTATGATAGGAAAGTAAGCAATTGCAAAATTGTACTGCTTATCATACTTGTCGTTTACATGTATTGTGACACATATACACGCATGACATCTGGCCAGTGGGACTCACGCCACACGCACACGCACACACCCACCAATACACTTACACAACTTTTGTGGTACGTAAAAATATGTCCCAGACGCACTAAAATAAATTGGAGTGAAAAAATGTGTTCAAAACAGAAGTTCTGCAGGCTTTATTCATTCCTAAGAATTTATAATTTAATTTAATTTACCGTAATTGTTTCATGAGGGACAAAAATTGGGCCCCTCATGCAAAAATAACCGTGTTCCAAACCTTGAATCGTGGGGCTGTTGTATAATGGGATTATGAAAATACTACGATAAATTCAATTCCATGTAATGTGTTTGTCTGTGTTTGTTTGTATACATGTGTGTGCGTGCATTTGTGTGTGTGTGTTTGTCTGTGTCGTGCAAGTCTTTGTGTGTCGTGTGCGCGTGTGTTCGTTTGTCTGTGCATGTGTGTGTGTGTGTGCGTTTGTCTGTGTGTGTGTGCGTGCGTGTGTGTGTGTGTGTGTGCGTATGTATGTACATGTGTGTGCTTGCGGGTACAGACGCGGGGATCTCTCCGGACGAGCCTGGATGGAGGCAGAGTCGGATGGAGGAGCCGGAGCGCCTGGTTCTGTGGAGGAAGCCTCTCCTGACACTGCACTACTTCTCTCTGGAGCTGCTGCACTCTCTGAGTGACTTCACTCTGAGGTGAGTCCCCGACCTCTCTTCTCCCCCGCTCCTTCTGTTGCTGGCATGTTCACTTCTCAGAAAAAGAAAAAATACACATTCACATTTCCTTCAAATGCGTTGAAAACCTGGAAAAACACTACCTAATTGTTTTCATTTGTCATTGACATTGTTCATGATAATCGTTGCTGTTATCTTGAAGGTAAAATGCGTCTTCCTGTCTTCCATTTCAATGTTTATACATAAAACAATAACATGCCGGATGTCTGGAACTACCAGACATTACATTTTACTTGTATATTTGGCATGCGTTACATTCAACAATTAATATTGAATACAAAGAAGTGCTGCGTCCCCAAGATCTGCAGTAGATGGGAATCAGATACAGGATGTTGATGGTATGGTATCCAAACACTAGACAAACATTATCAGGAGCTTTCTCAATAAATACAATATTTGTCCCTAACTAAAATGGTGTTAGTTCTGCTCAAACGCACGCACGCACGCTTGCACGCACGCACCCACGCAAACAATCAATGACCAAATAACCCGAAATGTCTTTCTGTGACAAAAAGTAAATAAACGTTGTGAGCCCACCCTGTTTGTTTTACACTCATCATCCGTCACAGTGCGTGTTGACAGCAGCGGCCTGGATAAGGTCAGCCTGTACCCTGTGCTGTTGTGCTTCTGCACGGGGACAACGTGTTTATCTCCAAACGACAAGAGGATGTGGTGAACCCTGAGCACTACGAGCTGAAGAGGGGGTGGAGCAGAGCGAGGGGAGAGAGAGGGGGAGAGGGAGAGGGGGAGAGAGAGAGGGCGAGAGACACAGAGAGAGAGAGAGAGAGAGAGAGAGAGAGAGAGAGAGAGAGACTGGCTATAGGTTCATTCAGTGCATTGCAGTAGTGTAGATATGTTTCTGTGGTTTCTTTTGTGTTGTTTTTACATGCAGCTTCTAAGTATGTCTACGTATGACCCTGTGAGTTCCTGACTGAGGTGCACACTGCGAGAACCGTCATGGACAAAGTCATGTCAACAAATGTGCCCTGTAAAGTAAACCACACAGAGTAGATAGTGGTTAAATCCAAACGGTCTGTAACCACTGAACTCTGCACACGTATAAATAAAGATAGATGAGCTCTCAAAAAACGTAAAACTAAAACAAACCGTTTTAAAACAAACACAGAGGCTGAGGCTTTAGGAGCATAAGATCTCTGTTTGTCAGAGACTGGACACTCATTTATATAAATACATCCCCCGGACTTCACACTTATATCAACTTCTAGTTCCCCCTTCTCTCACTGTATCTTTCTCATACTCTTCTTCCACCCTCTTTCTGCCTCCTCTTCATCATCTACCCCGGTGGATTGACCTGCTGTTTCCCATCACACCTCCATCATTCTCTCTCTCTCTCTCTCTCTCTCTCTCTCTCTCTCTCTCTCTCTCTCTCTCTCTCTCTCTCTCTCTCTCTCTCTCAACTGGCCGGGCCGCGGATCAGCCTCTGGAAGCGAAGACGCTATGTGTGTGGCGTTCTACTGCTGCTCCTCCTGCTCTTCATCGCCTACCATGTGGAGGGCTCCCACCAACAGGTACACAACATGGACTATTAACACACAGAGGGGGGGGGGGGCACACAGACAGACACAAAGACACAAAGACGGAGAGACAGACAGACAGAGAGACAGAGCTAGATGGATAAAGACAGACAGATAGACAGAGATAGATGGACAGATAGACAGACAGACAGACAGAGTTGGATGGATACAGACTGACGGACAGAGATATATGGATACAGACAGACAGAGAGACACACAGACGGAGATAGATGGATACAGCCAGATAGAAATAGATGGATACACAAAGACAGACAGACAGATACATAGATAGATGGATACAGACAGAAAGACAGAGACAGAGATAGATGGATACAGACAATCAGACAGATTGATGGATGGATGGAGAGAACAAGATACACGTTGCCAAGATTTAATGGACATATGAGTATACAAACGTCAACGATATCAAATGTGACGCACGTTCACTTTGTAACCTGGAGTTATGTTTGCCTTTCCACCAAGTCTGTCTCCTCACCACATCAGTCTTCCTCAGCTTGTAACTTTCTCCTGAATAGTTGCTTATCAAGGTATTTGGCCTCGATAAACACAGCCTCAGAAACACCCGTTGCAGCTATGAGGTTTTTCCCAGAAAACAGCTGTTTACAGTCTCAAAGGTCTGCACTGTGAGCCCTCTAAGGGGGTACGCAAGCAACTCAACAAAAGAATAAACCTTTGTTTTCAGAGAAAGAAAAGGGATATGAATGAATTCATAAGATAACACCGGGAATACAAAAACGGCCGAAGACCGGTTTTGTAAAAGGATGAATCCCAGTATTAGCCATTAATAGCAGAATTAAGATCCGTCACGCCATGGCTTAATCCGAACAGAGCGTGTTCTGTTGAGATGGGTGTGTTGAGCATGTGCATGCGTCTTACAGGGATTGTGTGTTGAATTGCACATTTGATCCTGCACTTTAGTGGATAGTGAAAGGTCTCTTATATCCCTCAGGGCCCTACTTGTTTTTGTCAGTATTTTTCATGCAGGGGCCTCCCTGGGGCCTGCCCACCAATCAGCATTCAATGCTGGACAGCGGAGGTCCCAAATTAAGGCCCCTGATAGAATTGAGCCGTCATTTTGGAGACATTTCATCTTACGAGTGCATCTTGGCCCCTGTGCGGACGCAAACAAAAGTTGGCCTCCTTCTTTCCCTCTCTCTCCCCCTCCCATGCCTGTTTTATAAGATTCACTTGAACGTCTTTTTAACTGACCTGAGGGGAAACTTTGATATTCAACAACGTTCTCTTCGCGTCTTTCTGAAAGGGGCACGTCAGAGCATGAATCCATTCACGCCCGCATACTTGAAATCAAATCCCACTTAAATCTGCATGGGAATCATGTTGCGTGTGATTGCCTTCTTAGTCTTCGTCCCTTTTTATGATCCATTGTTTACCCACCGGCGAGTCAAAAACGAGTTCCGCAAACCCCCCCCCCTTCCCATCCTTTCCGAGTTAACAGTCCAGTGCAGAGGTGTTGCCCAATAACCGGTTCTCAGTGCCCGTGAGGCACAATCAGTAGGCACTAGAGCCCAGGGTCCGAGCGTACGGGGGGGACGGTGCCTCTCTCCAGCCATTGGTTGAGGGGACAGAGAGAGTCGCCGCCCACGTTACCTTGGGATCACTCGATTGGTGGGTGACGGGAGAGAGGCTCCCGCCCACTGTACACATTGGGATTCTTGGCACTAGCAAGCAGCTTCTCACCACCACACAAATACACCCACACAAACACACCCACAAGCACACACACCTCTCCCCCCACACAGCCTCCTGCAGGCGATGATAGACTTCAGGGTTTTGTATATTTTTACGATGTGCCGCTTTTACTGGGAAGTGGTGTCCGCTGCCAATAACATAGACCCCTCCCCCTCTCAGCCCTTCCCCCCCAACGTGCTTCCCGTAATCTGTGCAATCCATACGTTTCCCCAGTAGAAAAGCTGCGTGGGTTTGTGGAGGTGGAGGGGAGGGCTGGGAGAGGAGAGGGGTTCACAGAGTGACAGCAGATTAGGGAGGAGAGGGGGGGGGACTACTTGTATATGATTGTTGTGGGGGGCTGTTGAAAGTTGCCTATAGTAAGAGCTGGCTGCTGCCGCGGAGGAGGAGAGCAGTGATCCTAGTTCCTCGCTCAGAGTGCTGAGAACACTCCCACTGCTCTGTATACCATCGTATCCTGCAAGCTCCTCCAACAATAAACTCTCCTTTCTGCATCTCGCTGTTTCTCTCTCTCTCTCTCTCTCTCTCTCTCTCTCTCTCTCTCTCTCTCTCTCTCTCTCTCTCTCTCTTTCTCTTTCTCTGAATCTCTCACCACTTGCATGCTCTTTCCCACCCTTTATGGTCCCCCTCGGTTTTTTTCCATTTCACTCAGTTTCACTCTCTCCTCCTTTCTCTCTCTCTGACCCTTGCCCCCCCCCCCCCCCCCCCCCCCCCCCCCCCACACACACCCTACCCCCCTTACTCCCCCTTCTTCCCCCCTCCCTCCCCTCCTTGTCCTACTCCTCTCATCTTGTATTGCTCTCACTCGGGAGGTCCATGTGTGTGTGGCATGAGGCTCACACACTGTCCCCCCCCCCCCTCTCTCTGCCAACCCCTCCTCCCTCCACACCTCTAGTCCGTGCGTCGCGTCGAGAAGACGGTCCTATGCTGCGCGTACTGGCTCGGGCTGGGGATCCTGTCCTCCGTCGGCCTGGGCACCGGCCTACACACCTTCCTGCTCTACCTGGTAAGAACTTATTGATTCCCACCAACATGTGTCCGTGTCGGTCCTTCACTCGCGTGTTGTATTATAGCCCTCTTGGCCTGAATAAACCTGTCCACGCTTGTTCTGTGACGCAGATGGAATTGAGTTCTCTTCCACACCGCGCGCGCTGCCGCCGCGCAAGTGCGTGTAGCGCGTGGTGTGCCCGCTCCGTGTAGTTTGTGTGTGTGGGTGTGTATGTGTGAGTGAGTGCTTTTCTCACCACTAAGGCATTCATTAAGATACGAAAAAGAAAAGAAACGTTGTGTTTACGCGTGAGTCTTTGTGCGTGCGAGAGCGCGCGCCTAGGTGCCACGCTGCGCGTGCGTCTATATGGTAAAACTAGGGGCGTTGTTAAATTCTCCGTGGTTAATAGGAGCTGCGCGCACGCACTGTTTTGACAGTCAGTCCGGGAACAAGCGCACTCAATGACCCCTCTGATTGAGTGCACATGAGAATATAAATCCCCCCCTCTCCATTCGCGCTTTCCCTTTCTATTCTTCCCGTGCCCTGGCTGAATCCATGCTGTTTGTTTACTTCCCACTTCTGAACTCTGTCACTCCTCATGGCTCCCCCCCCCCCTCCCACCCCTGTCTATTTGCGCGTCCAGCGTCTCTCCGAGTGGACAGACGGTTTTCCTACCAATACGCTGTACCGTCGAGCGCAGACACATCTGGTTGTCTTTAGCGCTCTTTCAGTTCTTATTTAGAACGTCCATCTGCCTGCTGTCCACAGTCAACCTCTAGGCCGTTGTGGTGCTTCTTTGCCCAGTGGAACGGTCTTGGAAAGTGTTGAGTGCATGTCCTCTACGCGGTGTTTTGGAAAACAAACTCCATGCTCCCGAAATGTAATACGAGAAGTGTTTTTCAGTCCACATTAGCTTCTTCCTTTTTTTTGTGCAGGTTTTATGGTAGAATGGCGCCATCTAGGGTGTTCTCTCAGTACTGCGGGTCGTTGTGTCAATGGGTTCATGAAGTGCGTTTCTCGCATGGCTGGCGCTGCTGTGATTCCAGAGGGGAGGGGAGGTCTACTCCCACTGGTCCGCCTCATGTCTGCATCCAACGCGACGAGATGAATCACACTGGTTGATGATAAATGCTCAATAGTCATTATACTAAGACAAAGTATACACTTTGATTTTTGATTAACATACAAACCATCGAAATCTAGATATGTTGCCTAATTTCTTTCCTATCACCGGTTTTATTTTTATATTTAAGACATTATACATTAGACACCACTAGATGGCGCCAGTGGTCTAGGTTTGAAGGGCGGCAATATAACCAAACGGATCATCATTGATAATTGCGAGTAAAATCGGTGTTTTTAAAACAACATAGGCTTTGTAGTGTGTTATTAGCAAATGAGTTGCTATTTTAGAATCGCTCGTACAACATACTACATTCTCAACGAACACCAGTGACTCCAGGTCCATGGATGTGCAAACATGGACGAATCAGAGAAAAGCAGGCTTCACATCACATGACACACTTGACGCATGCTTCATATGACATTTCTTGAACCCTTGTTAAGTCCATGTTTGAATCGGTTGACGTTTTTCCTTATTCTCTAACATCTATGGTTTGCACTATACTTAGGAGACAATATTACTACGATAACTTATTAGGTGGGCGGGAATAGCCTAGGGGGAATTCGGACGCAAAGTATGCACTCGAAATCTATCGACATGACGTAGCCTATGTGTTAGGCGCATAAACAGGCAGATACGTGTCTGATCTCCCGTAATGGTAGCTCACTTGCTTGTTCCTTAAATTGTTCTCTATAAAGAGATCAGGCATTAGCGAACGAGGGAACAGGTTAACCTTTTCGAACACGGCCATCAATTCAACACAGTTCATACTGCGTGCCTATCACCGAGGAAGCATGTTTGACTTTTGAATTCGACCTTTCTCGTTGTATTTCTAATAATTTTACATAAGTTAGTTTGTGTGTTAAAAAGTGTTTAAACTGCAGATACCCTAGCCTAACACTAGAGGGCGTTGGAGAGGCATCCGAGACGCGACCGTCTCCGTGCGACCACCAATGAGAATTGCTGACGGTCCTGTTCACCGGCGAGGGCAATTGCTGCTGTGTTGTCTCAATCGTTGTTAGTTGTGCCAACATAGGCCGTTTATTGGAAGACAAAACCCCAGCTCCTTTAGGGGGGGTGGGGGGGTTGTCACTTCCTGGCATATCTCCTGTGTGTTTAAGCCAGCTGTTCTGGTGAAGCAGCAGGCAAGGTGGCATATTGGGTGACACAATACAGTTCTTGAAAACAATGAAATCATGTTGGAACACTTGAGAGGTCGGATTACAGCCATGGTTCTGATAACATACTGCATGTGCTTGCACACACACACACACACACACACACACACACACACACACACACACACACACACACACACACACACACACACACACACACACACACACACACACACACACACACACACACACACACACACAGTTGCAAGGAAGCACACATTGACAGTGCCTATATACAATGAGTATGATGCACTGATCATACCTTCTGCACTCGTGCCAGGGAAGATTTATGAGTTGGAATGGGAAGAGATATGTGACCATAGTAATCCTTTGGAAATCAGTACATTTTCTAAGAGAGATGCGCGTTGCTCCCAGATTCCGGGGAAACATCATAAATACAAGAGCTCACCTGAGTCACCACCATTAATTACCTCACGTAATGGCAGTTGAGTCACTACGGGCACACTCGAAAATGGTTGCCGTTGACGTTAATTCAACAGCAACAAAGGATCAGGACTCACTCACGGCTACGGCCCCTAACAGCTTTGCTGTTTACTCAGAAAGCAACCAGAGAAGCCTCTCTTTCGGTTTGGCTTGTCTGTCTGTCCGACTGCCTGTCTGTCTGACGGCCTGTCTGTCGTTCCGTCTGCCACTCCCCAAACATGTGTCTCCAGCAGTGTTAATAAATGTGAGGAAAAGCGGGGCACATGTGTTGTCTCACTCTTGTCACCGTAGGATATGGGCGAGGAGAATACAGAGCTGTGTGCGATATTTAAAAAAAAAAAAAAAAAAGGTAGTAAATTATGGACCTTTACGATCGGCAATTTACTACCACTTGTCTTCCAAATATGTGGAGAAAAAGAACCAGCGGCTCATCTAAATAAAGGCCTGTTCGGCAACCGTCTATATTGAGCCTCTTTTTAGGATGTCTAAATTACAGGTTCCAGAGGAGGTTTGTGTAGAATATACAGATTTTCTCCAGCAAACCCCCTAAAATTAACTTTTTGGCTGTTGGCAATTACAAGCGGCAACAGCCTTAATTAGCGCCAGGCTGCTATCGCTGGGAGAGCCTAGCGGGTCCAAGATCACAGTCCAGCCGGTCTAGGATCCTAGTCTGGAGGTTCCTGGTGGCCTAGCCTGTCTAGGATCCTAGTTTAGAGGTTCATGGTGGCCTAGCAGGTCTAGGATCTTAGTCTAGAGGTTCCTGGTAGCCTGACAGGTCTAGGACCCTAGTCTAGAGGTCCATGGTAGCCTGACAGGTCTAGGATCCTAGTCTAGAGGTCCATGGTAGCCTGACAGGTCTAGGATCCTAGTCTAGAGGTTCCTGGTAGCCTGACAGGTCTAGGATCCTAGTCTAGAGGTCCCTGGTAGCCTGACAGGTCTAGGATCCTAGTCTAGAGGTTCCTGGTTGTCTTGCAGGTCTAGGGTCCAAGTCTAGATGTTGCTGAAGGCCTAGCAGGTCTAGGATCCTAGTTGTTCTGGGATCGTAGTCTAGAAGGTCTGGGACTGGAAAATTCTCATACTTGTCATATGTTAGCGTTGTGTGTGTGTGAATAGGAGCTAGTCAGAGGTCTAACATTTAGCATGGGGGGTTCTCATGCTTGGACCAAGGGGCTCACAACAGACACAGACTCACCCATCTTGGCAGACTGAGGTATGGTGATTGGTTGTGAATATTCAAAAGACAACACGCGCATGCAGAAATGAACACACACACACACACACACACACACACACACACACACACACACACACACACACACACACACACACACACACACACACACACACACACACACACACACACACACACACACACACACACACACACACACACACGGATTTGAAAGAATGCAAGGCCTTTCTTTTTATACACCCCTCTGGCATTCGTCGTTGACTAAGTTTGGGGGTTGACGTGTCAGTCACGAGTCGTCGGGCTAGACCCGTGGTTCCAACCTTTTGAGGAAGAGAATGAATGAGATGGAGGGGAGAGGGGGCGGGGGGGGGGGGGGGGGGGGGAGGCTGGTGAATGAAGGCAATTGTGCCACTCGTTGTCTTGCCAAAGGAAGCAAACCCTTTGTGGCTTTTTTCTTCTTCATCTTCCTCCCCTATTGATGCCCAAACTAGGACATTTCCTCTTTCTGTCCGTCCGTCCGTCCATCCGTCTGTCTGTCCGTCTCTCTCTCTCTCTCGTCCCTCTTTCTCTCTCTCCAGTCCAGCTGCGCTACCTACGGTCCACCTCAAGGCCGCGTAGTACCGAAACCGACGATGTATCGTCATGACGATACGCCTGTAAACCGATGCGACCCGTTCAGTAGCCGGGCCCATTGGATCCACCCCCCCCCACCCCCCCCCTAGTGATATGAACACTCTGACACACTAGATGTAGTTAAAAATGAATGGCTCGAGTTTGTGTGTTAGCTAGCGCCGCGCGCCGCGACACACAGCCCGGGGGGATCCGTTACGGGGCCCCGGCGCTGAGTCAAGACTCGCTTTCAGGCGTTCTCGAAAAAATAAGAAGGGCCCCAACGGAACCCGAGCCCGCGGCCTGGTCAGGTGACTCATGTTCCCGCCACGCAGACACACGGACATAGGCGTCCTCGCTCCGCTTATGGAACATGGGACACACACGCACGCACGCACGCACACACACACACACACACACACACACACACACACACACACACACACACACACACACACACACACACACACACACACACACACACACACACACACACAGAGGGCGGAATGAGTTTTGGTCAGGGGGTAGGGTGGCTAAGTGGGTGTGGTGGTGGTTTTTCTGACGTGAGTGTGTGTGAGTCACGACTCTCGCGGCCCCCCACATTCCTCTCGTGTGTGTGCAGGTGAAGGGTCGGCTCTGTGTGGGAAAGGCAGCTGACGTTGGGTGACTCATGGTGGCCATCTCTCTGACCCAGTATCACCCACACAACTGATAGACGAGCAGGGGGTGAATCAGACGCATGTATTCGCACGTGCATATACACGCTACCCGCATATAACACGAACGCACACACACAGACACATAGATACTCATATCGATACAACACATTGGCTCATGTATCACACGCTGAGAAAAACATGTTGCACACTAGCACACACACACACACACACACACACACACACACACACACACACACACACACACACACACACACACACACACACACACACACACACACACACACACACACACACACACACACGTATTAAACGCACACACACGCAGACACATATTAAACATACGGACACACACATATTACACACTGACACACATATTTCACACTGGCACACACACGTACATGCACAATGGCGCACACACACACACACACCAAACTACAGATATTTGGCTTAGGGATCTGGAGCTTAGACACACGGGCTGTAGATGTCGAGTTCTTAGACAGGTGGCTGGCCAAATAATAAAGATAGAATATTATTGAAATCATTTTGAAACCTTTGATTTCGGTCGTCCTTCTACTGCTCTGTTTCATTTCGCTGGTTTGCAGGGAAAATTTAGAATCTATTCACGCCAATATTTGATATGACTATTAGGATAATTGGGAAATTCGATAAAACCATGTCATAAAACACCAAAGTATTTGAGTACAACACTTGGAAGGCAGTCTAGTGGTGGTGGTTGGGGTGTGTGTGTGTGTGTGTGTGTGTGTGTGTGTGTGTGTGTGTGTGTGTGTGTGTGTGTGTGTGTACGCGCGCGCGCGTGTACACACACACACACACACACACACACACACACACACACACACACACACACACAAGCCACAATGGCTCATGATGATGAAGACTTATGGAATAACCCAGCAGATCAATCTAACTCACCCCCCCCCCCCCCCCCCCTTGCCTATATACGATATCCTAGCTTGTCGCCACAGCCCGTTACCCGTTAGCACGTTATCCATTGGCACGTTAGCCTT
>NC_079418.1:19696632-19709132 GCF_026213295.1 Gadus chalcogrammus
TGTTGGGCTGCGTTTGGAAATCCCCCCCCGTTTTCTACGGTGATTTCCCGCCTGATCTGTGTTGGTGGTTTCACACCTTCGCCAAACCTCGTGACCGCTGCTGTCGCTCGCTTCAGCTTCCTGTCTCACAAACACATTCATGCACACATGCATGCACGCACGCAAACATGCACGCACTCACGCACACACAGAAACATAGGAAGACAGACAGACACACACAGAAACACACACACACACACAGAAACACAGGCAGGTAGACAGACAGACACAAACACACACAGAGAGACAGACAGACAGACAGGCCGCCTTCATGCACACAAGCACGCACGCACACACACGCACACGCAAACACACACACACACTGATGATACCACTTCCTCTGTTCCTGATATAAAGGCCTACATCTCTGAGTGAGGTGGAACTTTGTTTTTTTGGAATAGAGAAGAAAATAACATCAACTATTCTCTCACTAGCTCTTCTACACACACACACACACACACACACACACACACACACACACACACACACACACACACACACACACACACACACACACACACACACACACACACACACACACACACACACACAGGATTATAGAGAAAGAGATAAATATTCAGAGAAAAGAGAACTTTAAATTGAGAACAAAGAGATATTTAAATGACGGCAGGTCATGGCCGGGTCGCAACTCTTTGCTGCAGACAGATATAGGCTTTGACTTTAACACGTGGCCTCAATACTTCTGCTATGGCCCTTTCCCATTGGCCCTTTTAGCCGTGTGGCGTAAAAACAAGGGTTCTGATTTGCGTTTCCATTGCCAGTTTAAACGTGCCCAGCTTTGCCGAGTCGCGCTGAGAAGGACCCTCTCTTGAGCAGGCCCGGCCCGGGCCCGAGAGGGGCTGCGTTGACATCAGCCCTGTTTGCTGTTCGGAACATGAAGTTGCTATTTTAGAAATATAGAATTACAATAACTGTGCCTTCTTGTGTCTGAGACGCCAGTCACTCAGAGTATGGCTAGAGTTCTCAACAGCTTGTTTCTGCTTTATTTGTTCATTCCTATAAGTTAGTAAGCCTCTTCAAAGAAGGTAATGAAGGTTAAGATAGAAGTGCACTACAGTGATTTATGTTTTGCAATATTCCCTTGCCATACAAAATGGCTGGTTGAAAAAGGAGAGATTTCTTTCAGATAAGCCCACTAGACATTGGACAATAATTCACATTATTAGGACGCTGATAGGGATATTCAAGGCATTTTTTTTCTAATTTCAAATAATAAAGATTAGGAAGCAAACAAAAACTATTTAGCGTCCAACCGAATTCATCATCGCGGATATAATTCTCTGTATATAACTCGGTGGATACAATTTGGCTGTCTGAAACAAGCAGTTTACATAATTATAAACATCAAACATAAATTGTGTCTTAAATCAATCAATCCATCAAATTTGATGGCTGGCTATATTTTACAACGGAACAACGTCAGCAGTTCAGAACACAACCTACAGCAGGTAGCCCTCTAGCTATGGAGACGCAAGTCGCAGCAGCATCGGGCTGACGTGCAGAGTCAAACCGGGCCATGCCAGGCCAGTACAGCCTAACAGAAAAAAGCTGCGAAGCTCACCCTAACTGGAATGGGCTGCAATGGTTGTCTATAACAGTGAATTGTTGACAAATAGATCTGAGATGTTTTAGGAAAGTACAGATTCACCCTACCATAATTCAGTGATGAATATACAATCATTATAGTTTCTTGCGAATAGCCTGATGTGCAGCGGCTACAGCGGTCGAACAGACAATGTTTACAGAACACGTTGAAGGTCAACAGGTCTGTTATCGTGGGAGGCGCTAGCAGATTGGGTTTAACGGCCAATTAGGCACAACGTTCAAACTTCAAAGCCACTTCGCACTAACTTACACAAAGTGTATGGTAAAGGTTTTATGGTTCTGATTTACAGGACCATCCACATTTGCACTCACACTCACACACATTCACACTCGCACACAAACACACACACGCACTCACACTCGCGCACACACACACACACACACACACACACACACACACACACACACACACACACACACACACACACACACACACACACACACACACACACACACACACACACACACACTTGCACTAACTTGCACATAGTGTTTGGAAAAGGTTTTATGGTTCTGATTTACTTGACCATCCACTTTTGCACCCACACACACACAGACAGACAGAAAGACACACACACACACACACACACACACACACACACTAACACACACATACACACACACACACACACACACACACACACACACACACACACACACACACACACACACACACACACACACACACACCCCCAATCTCTCCATTTCGTTGTAGAGAAGCCATCACCAATTCCTGTCAGAGCCGTGGGTGGAAACACCTGTCGGGCCACTTCTTGATGAAAACAAGAAGACAGCCCACCTCACACACACACACACACACACACACACACACACACACACACACACACACACACACACACACCCTTATTTCTTACACATCTTTGGCTCTTAGCAGTCTTTTGGGTTGGTGAGGAGAGAGGCCCCCCTTCTTTACTGACACACTTTCGCTCTCTCTCGGTTTCATTCTCTCTCTCTGTCTCTCTGTCTCTCTCTCTCTCTCTCTCTCTCTCTCTCTCTCTCTCTCTCTCTCTCTCTCTCTCTCTCTCTCTCTCTCTCTCTCTGCCCCCTCTCCCCTCTTTTCTTTTATCAGTCCTTCTGTTGCTCTGTTCTTTTGATCCACCCCTGTCCACTTGAGAATAGGGCATACACGCAGGTTGACAAACCTAATTGCCAAAGCAGGCACAAGTTATACACGGACACAGACACACAAAGACCGAAAGACACGCACGCACGCACGCGCGCACACACACACACACAGAGATAAACACACAACACGCGCACAAATACACAGTCCTACGCACAAAAACACATGTATACTTAAAAAGACTCTCCAATACAAACACCGAAACACACACACACACACACACACACACACACACACACACACACACACACACACACACACACACACACACACACACACACACACACACACACACACACACACACACACACACACACACAAGCAACACAAACATCCACAGGAGAAGGAGTGTGAGCGGAGAAAGGGCCAGCTGGCCTGGGAGATTAAGGCACATCGGCCGCATTATGAGTGAAACTGCCAAATCACATCAAAGAAAGACACTGGGGAACAGGGTGTCCGCAGCCAACCGTCTGGTAGGGGTTCGGCATTGACCCGCCTCCATTCAACACACTTCTTTGGGCCTTGCCGTCATGGCAACTAACTAGCTACCAATCATCCAATGTAAAACGGGGTTGGTCGAGGACAGCTTTCCACCTCTGTCGTTGGGATGGAGAGCTAGGATAGTTGTTGTTTGTTTGTTTGTTTGTATGTTTGGAGGGACATTTGCATTCACACACAGTCGTTTATCGTCGTATCGAAGTAAACAACATAGGTAGCCCGGTTTTGAGCTAATAGTTAATTAGGCTTATTTTTTTACCTAGACCTAGAAATACTTTCCCTTTGATCTCCTCTACAAGTCTCCCCTCCTTTCGATATTACTCATGATGTTCCTTCGCCACCTCAACAACATCGTAGACGCCAGAGTTCTGAGTCAATCCATGGAGAAGTTGTTCAACAATAAATTACTTGCTTATCGTTTGAATATAGACAGTGTGTCAAAAGATATAGCCTAGCTTATTTTCATAATTTAAATGATACAATCAATGGTGTATTGTTGCTGGTTCTTCATTTAAATCAAATAAATAACAATTAATTATTGAATGTTTTGTAATGTTGAAATACTTGAATAAAAAGGTTGACGGAGCCCAACGGCCAGTGTTATGGCTTGAACTGTGTGTGTCTCTCTCTCTCTTCCTGTGATTTTCTGTTTATGTCACTTTACCGCGCCGGGACACAGGGGGCTGGTACGGCCATAGGAGAGCTGCCTCCCTACTTCATGGCGCGCGCAGCCCGGCTCTCCGGCGCCAACCCCAACGACCAAGACTATCAGGAGTTTGAGGAGATGATGGAGCAGGGCGCTAACGCACAGGTGATTAGCACGCACGCACGCACGCACGCACGCACGCACGCACGCACGCACGCACGCACGCACGCACGCACTAATGCACAAACGCACAAACATGCACATACAAGCCAGCATGCGCACATGCAAGCACGCATACACACACACACAAACACGCATATGCACGCAAGCACGCACACACACACACACAACACACACACACACACACACACACACACACACACACACACACACACACACACACACACACACACACACACACACACACACACACACACACACACACACACAAATGCAAGCACACACACGCACACACAAACACCATGCACACAAACACCTATCGTAATGGGCTGGTTTAGGATGTTGAAATCTCATTTAATCCATATTTACAACCTCAGAGATCCAGTGCATTGATAAGAATGTCAGATATTTATTTTATTACAGATAACAATATTCTATTCTTTCAAAAGTGTGTTAGATCAAGTGTTTGTCGGGGAGAGGTGATACGTTTGACGTATCAGATGCCGTTAATGGCTCACGTGAACACACACCTCTTGTGGTGTGTGTACAGAAGTATTTCCAGCAGCTCTCTTTATCAGGTCTCTCTGTTTTCTTTAATGTCCCCCGCTCACAATCTCTGAGGGTGGCTACTTCCGGCCCGGTCTGTTTCGCTCATTGTGAAATGGCAGTAAAGAGACAACCCCCAACCATAGTGAAATAGCATTGCGTGTGTGTGTGCGTGTGTGTGTGCGTGTGTGTGTGTGTGTGTGTGTGTGTGTGTGTGTGTGTGTGTGTGTGTGTGTGTGTGTGTGTGTGTGTGTGTGTGTGTGTGTGTGTGTGTGTGTGTGTGTGTGTGTGTGTTTAGGGGAAGCAGGAGAATGGATGATTGTGTATATGTGCGCGTGGAAAGAGACAGAAAGTCGGTGAATGCTCGTATCAATGAAGTTTGTGTGCCTGCCTGTGTGTGCGCACATGCTTGTGAATGGATGAAGTGGATGTCAATGAGTGTTTGTATGAATGATTTTTGTGTGCTGACTTGAGGATGTGTGTGTGTGCGCGTGTGTGTGCGTGTGTGCGTGTGCGTGTGCATGCCCTACTAGCTGCTACTGGCAGCTGGGTACTTTCACAACTGAGTGACTCAGTGGGAAGAATTCACAAAGTACTTCGGTGTGAAGCAATGCCGGTTGCACCTTTTATAATAGTTTTCCCATATCATACGCCCTCACAAGTGTTTCAACAATGCCCAGAGGCTTTTTGTCATCCATTCTTTGACACATACCTTGCTGATGTAAATGGGGAACTAGAATGGCCATTTTGTTTTCAGATTCCTCTAATCCGACCAGCTTTCGACTGCATAGTTGTCATCGTCATGGAATGCCTTTAATCTTTCCACCTGCAAATAGAGAACCACTGGTTTAATGTTGAACCTCCTGCTTCATGAGACTACTTTAAGATGCCACTTTTAGGAGTCTTTTAGCTAGGCTATATGCAGGTCAGACAATGGTAGAGTTTATCAGAAATAGACGGTTCAGGTACTAGGAAGGAACACTTTTGTTCAACATGGACATAATAAGGAAGTGATACAAACCTGTGTATTTTGTACACTTCAATTGTCAAAGTTAGGGACATGGGTAACGTCCCTAATTATAATGATTTTTGAGATTTACCCTAAATACTAGGCGAGTACTGCACACAGAAACTAGTCAACTATTCGTTGCTATTTTTCCACCTTACAAAAACCGCACAGGATACACGAAAGGCTAAAGAAATCTATATCTGAACCAAGCCGCCATCGAACACGTTTAACATTGAAAACAACAAGCAAAGCTGGTCAGAGACAAAGAGATGTGGCCTAAAGGACCCGCCCACGCTACCCCAGCTGTGTCAGGGGGGGACGTCCAGGCATCTGGGCCAGACATCTGTCGAGATGCCTCGCTCCAGCCCACACCTGGGACATCCTCCGCCCTGCCCAGCACCACTGGATGGAGACCGGCTCCACCTAAGGTCCTAGAGAGGGGGGGTGGGGGGGGGGGGGAGAGAGAGAGAGAGAGAGAGAGAGAGAGAGAGAGCGAGAGAGAGAATATGTATTTCGTAAGAACGCTAATGCTATTTCTGTTCTGATCATGCACTTTCTTTTCTCATTCTTAAAGTTACAAGGGCGGGGGGGATCTTTCTCCGCATCAGTGTGACAGAGGTAGGACGCTGCACTGCTCTATCACTCTGCTCACCCTCTCTCTCACTCTCTGTTCCTCTTACCTTTCTCCTTTTATCGTTTCCTCTCAACCTTTCATTTGCGTTGGACATCTTCTCTTCGCTTCTCTTCTCTCTCTCTCTCTCTCTCTCTCTCTCTCTCTCTCTCTCTCTCTCTCTCGCTCTCTGTCTCTCTCTGTCTCTGCCTCTCTCTGTCTCTCTCTCTGTCTCTCTCTCTCTCTCTCTCTCTCTCTCTCTCTCTCTCTCTCTTTCTCTCTCTCGCTCTCTCTCTCTCTGCTTCTCATGATCATATCTGCGTAGGGTGCATGTGTACGTTGGGGCGCAGTGTGGCAGGTCTCTCTACCCGGAAAGGACGTGGCCAGCCTACGCTAGCAGGCCTTCATAGCTGTCATGTTCTCTCATCTCATGGATGCGGTGATTCTCGCTGGTTCTTAAGACGCCCGACCCCCTCCGGGTCTGACTCCAGACCAGGCAGTCTCTCAGAGCCTGTACCGCCACACCTCTTAACGGAGGGAGAGGTGGGTTCCAAGGGGTGTCCGACGTAAGTGTCAAGCCAACGATCAATAGGGTCGTCGTGGTTGGTGTGGACAGACCGACCCGGAGGCACGGCGGTAAAGAGGAGGGAAACCGCCACTGGCGTCGACGTTTCCTAGGAGGGTACGGTTATGGACAAGTAAGAGGTTTGGGTTTTATTGTTTTCGGACGGATGTCAAGGCGTGCGTTCCCTCACTGCCGCGTGCCATCTCCCCCAGCCCACCCATGGGTGACTGGGACGCTGAGGGAGAGGCAGCGTTTAAATCTGTCGCCACTGGACTCTGCCTTTCCTCTTCCACACGAGCTTCATGGGGGGATTTTTATTATTTATTTGTGGGTGCCAGCGGCTTGACTTAACCCCGCTGGTATGTCTCCGAGTGTGCGGCCCATTGCCAACATCCTGCCCGAGCCGCATGTGATGATGAACGGTGGCAGGACGCTGTTTGGAATTTATATTTCTCTCTCTCTCTCTCGCAAAATTTTTCCCCCAAAAAATGAAGTCATGGCGTTTTTAACAGCTCTAGACGCTGATGTAACGCTCACCCGCCATTTCTTCCCCCGCTCCACTTAAATCTTTAGTACAGGACAAAAAAAAAAAGAAAAGATTTTAAAAGCTCAGCGCTCGCCCCGCGTGACTCTAGAAGATTCCGCGCCCGTCCCGCCAGAGCCTGAAACACGATGATGAAGTCATTTCCTGCTGTGGGCTGCATTCTTTCAAACGTTTTCCCTCCTCTCTCATCTTTTGATATATATTTTTATCTGGGGTGGAAGGGGTTAACAGGCTGTGAATTCTTGATTGCCAACTCCCAGGATCGTATCTCCTGTAACCCAAATCAGAGCCATCTGCACTGGGCGTGTGCCTGCCCGAGCCCCCCCCCCCCTTGGCCTACTGCTCTCAAAGGCTCTCTGTGCTGTGGTTTGCCCGGCCCTGTCACGTGACTTCTCCGAAAATGCCCCCTCCCTCTTCTTCCCCCTTTATTTCCAGTAAACTGTTTGAAAGGAGGCGGGGGGGGGGGGGGGGGGGGGGGGGGGGGGGGGGGGTGTTGGATGGGGGGGGGGGGGGGGGGCTGTTGAAGGGGGGGAGGTGGTGGGGGGGTGAGTCAGAGTTAAACCAGCTACCCCTTAACCACAGCTTGTTAAAGAATTTGTCAACGTGGACTCATGGGTGTGCATTAGTTTTGTATGCGTGTGTGCGTGTGCATGTGCGTCTATGTACTTGTGTGTTTTCTTGTGCGCCTTTTGTGTCTGGATAGATTTGAATTCTTCTAGAAAGAACTGTTGAGCGTCAGTTGCGTCAGAGCAGGGCAGCCCATAATCGCTCCACTTCCTGTTAGTAGTTTGCGAGTGAATGTGCGTAAGTGAGAGAGAGAGTGAGAGAGAGCGAGAGTAAGAGCGAGAGAGGGTGGGGGAGAGATAGAGAGAGGGAGTGGGAGGGAGAGTTGGAGGAAGAGAGGTATAGAGAAGGAGCGGGAGAGAGAGAGATTGAGAGAGAGAAAGGGAGGGAGGGAGGGAGGGAGAGAGAGGGAGAGAGGGAGAGAGAGAGTAGAGAGAGAGAGAGATAGAGAGAGAGAGAGAGAGAGAGAGAGAGAGAGAGAGAGATATGGAGGGAGAGAGAGAGAGAGGGCGAGGGCTGGCGAGGAGCTAATGAGATGAACTTTAGCCCCGTCTCCGTGTCGAGTGGGGGATTACGGGGGGGCACAAACCAAGCGAGAGATGTGTGTCTTCGCGCTCCCTGTGTGTGAATGACTTTCATTGAGAAAAAAAGGGAGTGAGAGAAAGGGAGAGAGGCAGAGGGAGGCAGAGAGAGAGAGAGAGAGAGAGAGAGAGAGAGAAAAAAATGTGCGTGGGTGTCTATGGGCTTTAGGCTGCATAGAGTTTCCCTCCACTGACACATACATTTTCCACATGGAGTGGATTGCTTTGTCTCCGGTTCTGCTTATAACATCTCTGTTTGAACTCCGTGCCCCCGAACACCGACTCCTCAAAACACCCTCGGAACACCAGGAAGAAGTATTCCTTTCTAGTATTTATTGTTTTTTTTCCTAATTTCTTCTCTTTTCTCTATTCCCCCCCTTCACTCCCTCTGGTTGTTGTCATTCCTCTGGCAACGGCAAGTGTGTGTGTGTTGTCGTGTGTGTGTTTGTGTGTGTGTGTGTGTGTGTGTGTGTGTGTGTGTGTGTGTGTGTGTATGTGTGTGTGTGTTCGGACTGTTTAATATCAAACTATCTGATCCATGTTGAGACCCCCCCACCACTTTGTCACGGGACCGGTCCAGCGACTGCCAGCAGACGTTTATATATCGTCAGTGCTAATCTCCAGACCGAATCACGACCTCTCGTCAGCAATCACGCCCTTTAAGTGTGATTCACTTTAACTTTAACGTTGCCCCTCTGTGTGGAATCGAGCGTTGAATAAAGATGGATGAATCTAATCCTTTTTATTTATATTTTTGCTGAAATAAAACGGAAGAGACAAAGAGTCACACAGGGTCAGTCGAAACGAATACACAACAAACACAAGTTCTGCCTCACTCGGGTTCTGTTAGGGTCACCTCTCTTAGTGACCTCACAGACGCGTTCAAAGAACGAGAAAGAAAACGGCTCAGATAATTCATTAACACCCCGCGGCGGGCGTGTCGCCAACGCCGCCGCCTAGAGCTATATCTGGTCTGAGGAAGCGGTTGTAATAACAGCCCCAATACATGACCGAGACATAAACCATATTCAGCCCTTGCAGGCGGTTCCCAGGCGCTTAGGGCGCGGGGACGCGGCAGCGGCGGAGAGTGCTGAGTAAACCTCGCACACAACAATGCACTTATTTCTTTTCTTTTTTTTTCTGTGACACTGCACCCTTCCGAGAGACAAGATCTCCCCAGATGCAGTGTCGGCTAAGCCCCACCACCGCCCTAGAGGCGGTGGTGGATGGGTGGGGCCTGGAGGAGGTGGGTGGCGATGGGCTGGGTGGGTGGGTGGTGATGGGTGGGGTGGCCTGGCGGAGATGGTGAGTTTCCACAGGCTGCGAACAAGCCCAGCCTGGGTGTCTGACTCCCGACCGCGGAGGATCGACACGTCCCGGAGCTCCGGAATTAGGGAGAGCCCGAGTGTCTCGTCCAGGGAGCGTAAATCATGATGTAGGACGCACACACACATAGAGAAAATCACACACACAAACACATTAAAAAATAACACACACACACACACACACACACACACACACACACACACACACACACACACACACACACACACACACACACATATACAAACACATAAAAAATAACACACACACACACACACACACACACACACACACACACACACACATACACATACACACACATATACAAACACATAAAAAATCACACACACACGCACGCGCACGCACGCACAAAAACATAAAAAATCGCACACACACACACGCATACAATTTAACACACACACACACAAACACATACTCACCCACTAATTTAACCTCCAACACCTCCCCTCTGTGCCCCTTTGTTGTCGCCGGGGTTATATATCCGCCTGCTCCCTCCTTATTGGCTAAGCCCGGGGAGCTTGCATGTGCTTAATGGGAGCAGCCAGAGGGTCATGATGTCATAGGATGGATGGGATTCATGTGGTGGAATCTTGCGGGTCGCCATGGCGCTGATTGGTTCTGCATGGCTGTGCCGGCCCAGTGGAGCGCGCGCCGGGTTTCCAGGTACCGGCGCTCACAGACACAGGGCACGGCGGGTTCAGCCGTAAACCATACACATTCCTGTCCTCCGACAAGCTGCCCTGTCTCCCACTGGCTAAACACACACACACACACACACATACTCTCTCAGTCACTCGTGCACACAAATGCTCAGAGACACACATACATACACACACATACACACACACACATTCAGAGATGCACACACACCCACACACACACACGCAAACATAAACCCACACACATACACACGCAAACACATGCTCAGAAACAGACAGACACACACACACACACACACGCACACACACATACTCATAGAGACACACACACTCACACACGCACACGCACACACACATAATATATACACACACACACACACACATGCGCGCACATGCACACTAACACATGCGCTGAGAAACGTGCACTCTATACACTCCCAACCACACACAGTAAAACAAACACACACATATAATCACACAGACACAAATACTGAGAAACACACAAAGGGGACACACAAGGCAACTGGAATTAAACTAACAGGCTTGTGGAGAGCTGCCGTGATTGGATGGAGAATTTCAAACTGTGAACCAATCATATTCAAATTCCCCAGCTCAACCCCACCCCCTTGTTATAGGCTACCTCCCATGTCTTTTGAATTTCCTGTCTACTGGTTCGGACTTCTCCGAGAATGAGTGTACTGTACTGGTTTTGTTGACCATATAAGGTATTGGACCCTCCAACCCCAGCCCCTCCCACTACCGGTGTCTCGATTTGCCATTTTAATGCAGAAACAAAGGCCTCATAGATAATACATGGGTACACTATTAATTTCAGTACTTATGATCTAAAAAATATTGATTTGGTTTGTTTATTAATTTTTGAGTAATTTCGTGATTATTTTTAGGGGTGAGAATGTTTGTATTTTGTAATAGAGCACACATTTTGTAAAGCCTGCAATAAATTGCAATTTATTACATTTAAAATCAATAAATACAGATGAATTAATGGTCAATAAGCAGCAACAGCCGATCTGAACATATTCACCATAATTTAACACAGTCATGTGTGAAATAGTTGATTATATGTATTAAGTGGGATAGGATCAGAGAAAGAGGTTAAGGTTGAGTTTAACATAGTTTGAATCCCCTGAATTTTCTTTGTTAATTATTCATTTCTAATTCTAGTTATATAGTTGATATAGTTGATGTCTTTGCATATTTCTTCTTCACATTCTTCTTCTGTCTTTACTCAAAATAACAATCAAATGACAAAGAAAGTATGTGCAGCTCAAAAACAATGTTTGAAATATCAATAACAAAAATAGGACTTAAAAAAATATGTTATTGTATTACCATATACTATTTATATGCTTTACTAAAAGCACAACATTTTAATTTGTTTGCTGTGGTAACATTTCTTTCAACAAAATATATATGAGCACATATATAGGTATATGTTTTCATGTTTTGACAATGCAATTTCCTAGATTCCTTTGATAAGAAATATTAGTCCCTTTATTACCTTAATCGACTTCACAAATCACAATTTTTTGTGATTTGTTTAGATTTGTCATCCCTGAATATAACAACGTGATTCATTGGCTGAGAGTGAGAGTTCAATTCCATAACTGTAACTAAATTGAAACAGAAACACAAACACTTAAATATAACCATGAATAGGGTCCCCCACGAGTCTAATAAAACCCAGTTTTCCCACAGAAATGTGCCGTATCGTCTCAAACAGTAAGTGATTCGGCTCTCGTCTGATCGGGCGGTCGATCACGGAGAATCTTGCAACATTCCCTCTCCTCTACTCACTCTTGCCTTCTTTCCTCCCAGACGTTTTAAAATAACATTGAGCTATAGATGAAAGAGTCTCTTCCCAGAAGAGGTATATTTAGGGGAGAGGAAAGGTGTCATGCCTGTGGTTCGGTCCGGGAGGGCA
>NC_079418.1:19714132-19724132 GCF_026213295.1 Gadus chalcogrammus
ATTTTCCTCCCCTTCTCTTCTGGCCACCATCTTGTTCAGAATATCTGCTTTCAGTTAGGGGGGGCGGGGGGGGAGGTTGCACTCCAGGGAACTAATGAACCGTTTTTTTCTGACGGTCAATACAGCTAGCTTCCACTCATGGCTGAAAAGTTGTGTCCGTTAGATGTGTTTGCGGTGTGCACTGTAGTTTGGCTGTGTTGTTGTGTTAATAATACACTAAAAACAATCACTGAATATACTTTGGTGTCCAGTGTTGCCGGTGAAATTCCGCTCTCTGCGCGGTGTTGCCTGGGTGATATGTCACCCGAACCTCCCAAAGAACACTAGATCAAAGCCCAACCCATTGGAGCGTGTCATTGAATTGATAAGGGTAATTAAAAAAAAAAGACTGGATTCAGACGCAATATCTACCAAGTTCACAATATTCTAAGGTGCCAGTTTAGTCTTTCATGGTCTGAGGGGGTATGGGGGGGGGGGGGAGATGTGGTGTATAAACAGTGGGTGCATGGCCCTGTAAGGTGCCCCTGAACAGTGAGCTCATGGGTGAGTGACTAATTATCTCTCTCTCTCTCTCTCTCTCTCTCTCTCTCTCTCTCTCTCTCTCTCTCTCTCTCTCTCTCTCTCTCTCTCTCTCTCTCTCTCTCTTTGTCATACAGAAACTGTTTGTGATCGTCACCTTCAGCAGGCACATAGTGGAACAGATGGTCACTCTCATCGGGTGAGTGTGCACACCCCCACATACCACGCACACACACACACACACACACACACACACACACACACACACACACACACACACACACACACACACACACACACTAGTAGACACACACACACACACACACACACACACACACACACACACACACACACACACACACACACACACACACACACACACACACACACACACACATCCTTTTCCACAGAAAATAAGGTGTGTCTATATGAGTAAATTACTGTGTAATACTGTGATAACTTCCAAAGTACTCCGTCGTCTTGGGGTTTCTTGCAGTCATTTGCCATTGGTTGTTGCTGGACTAGTTCTCGGAGGCGCTTGGTAGATTTGATGGCGATGGCTGGGTTTGGATGCGCTGACTGGAGGAGTATGTGCACAGACATGCAGGCCCTCCGTCACAGCAGGAGATTAGCATGGCTCTGGCTCTGCCTCCGCATTCGTTCTGCCTGCTAAGGTGGATCCCTGGTTCCATAGCGAAGCCCAGTGTCTTATCTCCACCTGATATCATAGGAAAGGCAGGTCTTGTAGAGTGTGTTTCCTGTAAAGTGTTTGGAAAATGTTTTGGCTGGCAGAGGGGGAAAGGACCACATCATATTTCACACGGCTGTTGTCAGAACCCAGTCAACTTCCACCTATTTTGAGTCAAACAAAATGTGTGTGTGTGTGTCAGTGTGTGTCTGTGTGTGTGTGTCTGTCTGTGTCTGTGTGTGTATGCATTTGTGAAGAATATGTTTCACCAATGCTATTTGACTCATTTTCGGCCTTGAAAATGACTGAGCATTTTGACACTGTGTTTGTGTGTCTGTGTATGTGTATGTGTGTGATCATGAAAGTAAAGAGAGTCCTTGAGAGTACATTATAATAGTGTGTGTGTGTGTGTGTGTGTGTGTGTGTGTGTGTGTGTGTGTGTGTGTGTGTGTGTGTGTGTGTGTGTGTGTGTGTGTGTGTGTGTGTGTGTGCTGTACACAATAAGGGCCACTCCCACCAGGTGCGCTGGGGGCAGCTGCCACCCCTGGCACCTGGCAGAAGTACCTGCAGGTCCCTCTCCATGCACTCAGCACCCAGCTCACCCATATCAGTTCACCTACACCTTTAAGTAGTCATAGTCACACCCTCCCCCTCTAAGGGTTACTGCTTCTGCGTCAGAGTCAAGTATCTATTCAAAAGCATGTTGGTGTTTCTGCTTTTTTATTGTGTGTGAGTGAGTGAGTGTGTGTATGTGTGTGTGTGTTTGTGTGAGTAAATGTGTGTGTGTGTGTGTGTGTGTGTGTGTGTGTGTGTGTGTGGGTGTGAGTGTGTTGGCATGAAGTGTTCAAAATGTTCATGTGATGCAATAATGAATCAGTTTGAATCGGTTTGTCTGTGTGTGTGTTTGTGTGTGTGTGTGTTTGCGTGCAAATGTGCGTGCGTATATGTGCGTGTGTGCTTGTGTGTGTGTTTGTGTGATGTGAAATAAAAATAAACCTAACTATGAGCCATTCACATGCTTATTTTGCTTCTACCAAACACAAAAAGCCTGTTTCCTAAGCTTTCAGATCACCTTCTAGTGCCATGCTACGCTACAGTACGCTAACCTGCACAGTACACTATCATGTTCAGCCAATCAGAAGGAAACTGTCCTCACACAGGATGGTGCTTGCAGCACACAACATAGCGAAGAAACACACACACACGTTTATTTCTCGGAAAGCAGGTGAGTCAAAAAGAAGGTGAAAGGAGAGACTCTTACACTCTTGGTCACACACACACACACACACACACACACACACACACACACACACACACACACACACACACACACACACACACACACACACACACACACACACTCGCGCTCTCTATTTCCAGTGTTGTAATCAGAACCTACAATTGTGCCATCTTACATCTCTGCCACATCGGATTGCTTTCACTTTACTTTTTCGGTTTGTTTTCAAAATAATTTGAGGGCAAAATTTTGGTCAATTCCTGCTTATCTTTTTCTGGAAGGACATTTCTACGGAGACCATAAGCATACTCTAGTGTTCCCTGTTGTTGTTACATTTACAAATGTCTTGAAACTACTTTGTGTGTGTGTGTGTGTGTGTGTGTGTGTGTGTGTGTGTGTGTGTGTGTGTGTGTGTGTGTGTGTGTGTGTGTGTGTGTGTGTGTGGTTGATGATGGTTTCACTGTGACTCACTAGGTGTTGCGTAAAGGGAAGTCCCCCCCCACACATGTTAACCTGTTAACCGTCGCTTTCCTTCCTGGCTAAGGCCTTTTCACCTTGACTCGTTTCTGTCTAGTTTCTGTCTCTCTCGTTACACACACCGCCGCTCACTACTGCCTGATGTGAATGGACGTTCGCTTCACAGTTGTGAGCCGCTTACATTCGGATTCAGATTCACTTTTGATATTCTACTAGACGTGTCGCAGCCTCGAACCCAATCATACGCAGGCACAGACGCTTGTAGGCCTACCCACATGTGCGCGCCAACACACACACACAAACACACTCACGCACGCACACACACACACAAACACACACACACACACACACACACACACACACACACACACACACACACACACACACACACACACACACACACACACACACACACACACACACACACACACACACACATAGTTATTTTGGAATTGCACTGACTCAACAGATTTGTTTTTTGGCATTTATTTGAACATAAATAGACAAATGTTTGAATAGAGCTATCCTAGGTTGCTCCAGCACCTGTTTCTGCTGCTTTATGATGCTCTGGGCTAGAAGTATATCCTTATTACTGTCAGGAAACAAACTGTTCCCTGAGTAACAGTTTTCTGAACAAATATTAACATTAAAAGCACATGGATTGTTTTGCTTTTTAAATATATATATATACAGTGGGGCAAAAAAGTATTTAGTCAGCCACCAATTGTGCAAGTTCTCCCACTTAAAAAGATGAGAGAGGCCTGTAATTTTTTTTTTTTTCATAGGTATACCTCAGCTATGAGAGATAAAATGAAAAAAAAAATCCAGAAAATCACATTGTCTGATTTTTTTAAGAATTTATTTGCAAATTATGGTGGAAAATAAGTATTTGGTCACCTACAAATCAGCAAGATTTCTGGCTGTCACAGACCTGTAACTTCTTCTTTAAGAGGCTCCTCTGTCCTCCACTCGTTACCTGTATTAATGGCACCTGTTTGAACGCCTTATCAGTATAAAAGACACCTGTCCACAACCACAAACAGTCACACGCCAAACTCCACTATGGCCAAGACCAAAGAGCTGTCAAAGGACACCAGAAACACAATTGTAGACCTGCACCAGGCTGGGAAGTCTGAATCTGCAATAGGTAAGCAGCTTGGTGTGAATAAATCAACTGTGGGAGCAATTATTAGGAAATGGAAGACATACAAGACGACTGATAATCTCCCTCGATCTGGGGCTCCACGCAAGATCTCACCCCGTGGGGTCAAAATGATCACAAGAACGGTGAAGAAAAATCCCAGAACCACACGGGAGGACCTAGTGAATGACCTCCAGAGAGCTGGGACCAAAGTAACAAAGGCTACCATCACTAACACACTACGCCGCCAGGGACTCAAATCCTGCAGTGCCAGACGTGTCTCCCTGCTAAAGCCAGTGCATGTCCGGGCCCGTTTGAAGTTTGCTAGAGAGCATTTGGATGATCCAGAACAGGATTGGGAGAATGTCATATGGTCAGATGAAACCAAAATAGAACTTTTTGGTAAAAACTCAACTCGTCGTGTTTGGAGGAGAAAGAATGCTGAGTTGCATCCAAAGAACACCATACCTACAGTGAAGCATGGGGGTGGAAACATCATGCTTTGGGGCTGTTTTTCTGCCAAGGGACCAGGACGTCTGATCCGTGTGACGGAAAGAATGAATGGGGCCATGTATCGTGAGATTTTGAGTGAAAACCTCCTTCCATCAGCAAGGGCACTGAAGATGAAACGTGGCTGGGTCTTTCAGCATGACAATGACCCCAAACACACCGCCCGGGCAATGAAGGAGTGGCTTCGTAAGAAGCATTTCAAGGTCCTGGAGTGGCCTAGCCAGTCTCCAGATCTCAACCCCATAGAAAATCTTTGGAGGGAGTTGAAAGTCTGTGTTGCCCAGCAAAGGTCCAAAAACATCACTGCTCTAGAGGAGATCTGCATGGAGGAATGGGCCAAAACGCAGCAGCAGTGTGTGAAAACCTTGTAAAGACTTACAGAAAACGTTTGACCTCTGTCATTGCCAACAAAGGGCATGTAACAAAGTATTGAGATGACCTTTTGTTATTGACCAAATACTTATTTTCCACCATAATTTGCAAATAATTTCTTTAAAAATCAGACAATGTGATTTTCTAGATTTTTTTTTTTTCATTTTGTCTCTCATAGCTGAGGTATACCTATGATAAAAATGACAGGCCTCTCTCATCTTTTTAAGTGGGAGAACTTGCACAATTGGTGGCTGACTAAATACTTTTTTGCCCCACTGTATATATTGCCGTCATCAATCATTGGTGGAAATCGATGTTTGGTTTAGTGATGGGATCTTAATCAACTCTTTCATTTGATATATTTTTTTGGCATAGATATGAAACATGTTTCACTGTAGTATTAGTCAATTGGTCCCTCCTGCTTAAATAGCGGTGTGGTTTTCATTTGGCCATTTGTCATTGAGGCTTGAACTAATGAATGATGTTGTGTTTTTCAGATTGAGATAGCCTGTGTTCCCTATGAGTTGTTTTTTTTCTCCTTCGTGAGTTTCTGGAATTCATTGCTGGACTTTGGTTTGTTGTGCCTCCATCTTCACATGACTGCATTCATTATTTCCGGTTTGCAGCTCGTCAGGTGAATGGTAGAATTGCACAACTTGAGCCGCTTAGGTGCTGACGGCGGGTAGTGCAACTGTTTTCATAACCTACCAGAAGGGTGAATCAAGATTATACTATGGTTTGCCAAAATTGTCTCAAAGATGCCTACATTTATGCCGAAGGGTCAAAAAATATTATTTGACTATTTTTAAGTTTTTCTGTTTTGTAGTGTGAAATAATGTATCGAACAGTCATAGAAAAGTTTCAAGTCTTATAAGGACACTTATTTTGTTCTCTATTTATGTTTATTTAATAAGTCTACGATTCAAAACCCCTTCCAGATTTCTGAATTGTGGATTGTAGGTGGCTAATATCAGAGATTACCCTGTTCATGACTAATCTCTAATGCGGTTCCGTTCCCACATACCAATGAGAAGAGATTTCTCTAAAAGAGGGAGACTTTGATCTTAAAATCATATCTGAGTGGATGGTGGAAGGGGGAATCTTTTTCTCAGAAAGTAAAGATCATAATTTGAGCAAGCACATTTCTTGAATTGAGTAGCTTGACCTGATATAAAAACCAAAACCTCCATCTATTAATTAAAGACTTTTGAATGTTTACTCCTCAAATGTGAAAGATAAGAGTATAGATATTGAATACTGAGCCTTTTCTGCAAGAAAAATTCAGGCATCAATTATCAGGCTTAAGTTATGATCCTTTATAACATCCATAAATTATGAAATATTGGCTTAGGTTTGATTAGTATAATTTAGTGACAAAGGAATTCTGTATTTACTCTTGGTTATTTACCTCTGCACTAATCAGTACTAGCTTTTCTAGCTCCAGCAATACTTAACACATTATTTTTAAAGCAACTTTTCTGCCAATATATATAGCCCTTCTTCAGTATATCTTGTGCTACTGTAGCTGGAGTCATCGAATGCTGCGTCGGGTCTCTTCAGTGGAAAGAACCGCCTGTCGTTCTCTGAGTAACGTTGAGTGGAAAAGCTTGTGTAACCTGGACTGGATCCCTGGGACAACGTGTTAGCAAAACACCCAAAGAGATGAGACGTTTGCCTCACTCCTCTCAACAAGAAACAATGGCCTAGCAAGTATTTTCGTCCAGATATAAAACGTTGATCCTGTTCAAAACATAAATTAAAACAATACTTGTTTCTTCCCTTCCTGACTGGAACGCATTATCCTCTGATGAACAGGTTACCATCTCCCAGGGAGATTTGGAAACCAAGCTATTGTTTGATGTAGATGTGAATGAAACACATGATGGCCCTGATGGTTTATCACTATTGACAGCCGGTCTCTGTGAGGGCATCCATTTTGGAATTGCTTCTTTCATCCTCCCCGTACAGGGCAGGAACTGATAAATGCAGGCCACCGGTGACCACGGAACGCTTCAGTGACTTGTAAAAAAAAGAAAAGATAGACGAGAGCCATAAACCGTCGTAAAACCCGAGAGCCCCGATGTCTCTCTGACCCAGTCAACTGATAAGCAGCTCAGAAAGAGTTGTCTATCTGATCAGACTTGTTAGCTTTCTCACTTCCTGTGACTAATCTCCAGATGTCTCTACGGTCGCTCGCTGACACATCCACACTCTGGTTGTTTAGTTTCAGGGGTCTACAATAGCTGTAGTCATCAGCTTTTTGGGCTCCTGAAGCAGTTTAACTTTTTACTGTTATTTTATATTCAGCAATTTAGAGTTGATGTATTGGATGTGTGTGTGTTTGTGTTAATATGAACTTCATCCTTGCCAACTCTCTTCATAGGGAGTAAATCTGCTTTGTCTACTCACGTTACTGTGTCTATCTTTAACTAGTACTAACACACACACACACACATTTTATAGTAATCTCTGTCAGGTTTCACGTCTCGCAATGATAAACTTTCTCTTATACACCCCCCCCCCACACACACACAAACGCACATGATCAAAATATTAGTACTTGGTTTCTTTAGAGATAGATTGCACTCATCCTCCGTACTCATCACACACACACACACACACACACACACACACACACACACACACACACACACACACAGACACACACACACACACACACACACACACACACACACACACAGACACACAGACACAGACACACACACACGCACACACACACACACACAGACACACACACACACACACACACACACACACACACACACACACACACACACACACACACACACACACACACGTATGGTCAGTAACTTATGGTCTTCATACCAATGTTGTTCCAGAAAAAGCTGATATCTATTAAAAATAAAGAAAATAAGTTTGTCTTCAGATTCTATGGCCGTCATTGTCATAAAATACAGACAGACAGATGAACAATTAGGGGATCCAGCCAGCCTGCCTGATGTTCAGGGTGATGTCTGGCTCCGGCTAGGGTATAAGTGATTGCACCACCGGCCAGATGTGATGATGTGCGGGGAAAACACACACGGGGTGAAAACAAAAACAAAATACAGGACAGACGGACTGGGGGCCATCTTCTGTGGGACCGCTGGGGCCTTAATGTGCTGATTCACTGGTCTGCCTGTCAGTCTGTCTGGGGGGGGGGGGGCGGCAGAGGGTTTCTGAAGTACGGGCCAAAGGATTCCTCCTTTCATTGCAGTGGAGGAATCAGCTGACACAGCGTCTGAGATGGAGAGGGACACACAGAGCCAGATAGAGAGAGAGACAGACAGAGAGATACATACAGACAAAGGGAGACATAAAGACTACAAGAGAGACATAGACAGATCAACAGAAAGAGAGAGAGAGAGAGAGACAAAAAGAGAGAGACCGAGAGGGAGACAGACAAAAAGAGAGAGACCGAGAGGGAGAGAGAGACAGAGAGACTGACAAAGAGACAGGCTCAAAAGGAACCTCGTCCATTCAGGTGGCACGCGACTCGCTTTGTCTCCCTTCTCGGCTTGGTGCCCTGAAAAGTTTGTAGTGAACCCCGCAGTCAAGCCATGACGGCTTCAACCAACTGGGCGGCTCTTGTCTCTTGGCAGTGTGTGCCGTTTTGTTTTCAAGACGAGGGTCTTGAGGAGTGTGTGTGTGTGTGTGGGTGTGGGTGTGTGTGTGTGTGTGTGTGTGTGTGTGTGTGTGTGTGTGTGTGTGTGTGTGTGTGTGTGTGTGTGTGTGTGTGTGTGTGTGTGTGTGTGTGTGTGGGGGGGGCAGGGGTGTTATCCCTGCGTACAACACACACACACACACACACACACACACACACACACACACACACACACACACACACACACACACACACACACACACACACACACACACACACACACACACTCTCTCTCTTAAGCAGTACAGAGATGGAGGGTGAAACACAGCGACTGAGGCCCCATCCACACAAAGCCGATTTTTTGGTGAAACCGCATAAGTCTTGTGCGTTTCGGCAGACCGTCCAGAAGGAGAAGAGCAGAATTTTTTATTTATTATTTTATTTGTATTCTTTTTGTAGCTTTAAATAAAGCCCCTTGATAAATTTAATTACTAACTGTACATTAAAAAATAATTTCTGCTCAGTTTAAAAGGTTGAATCTCCTCGTGACTGAATGTTTGTATACAGCTCACAGGCTGTATGCGCGCAGGCTTGATGCGCTCCACTTTTTCTGTGGAGAATCAGCACCTTAAATATTTACTACCGTGTTTCTACAGCTCGATGCGGTTTCGCAATGACTCCATCTCTACGGAGATATTCCTGAACCGCATAAAACGAAACCGGATCGTTTTCGCCCGTTTCGGCTCCGTGTGGATGGGGCCTGAGAGAGACAGAGATACATTGAGAGATAAGCTCTGCCCACAAGAAGTCAGTGGAAACCTTTGGGTGATGGGGGAGTGGGGGAGTGAGTGGGATTCTACTTTTCCAACGAAAGAATGCCGCCATTTCCATCCTAGTCCATGGCGCAGCCCGGAGAGCATCACCAGCACAAAGGGAGTGCAGGTGGCTCTGTCCTCAGACCCCTCCTGCTTGATCCTCTGTGAACACCGGAAGCCTGAGAGGGGCCCCACAGGGTCTCTTTCACCGCGGGGGGCCGCATGGGGAACCCTAGATCAGGCCTGGGGGTTTGAAGGCAGACTGTTCCCGGAAAATATCTGTAGCTCCCCCCCCCCATGTTGAACCAGACATTAAGGCGTCCGCTCTGTTGAACTTTTCCTGTAATTGTTGTTTGGATTAGATTAAAATTGAAGTCTAGCTGGACTCGTCTTGGATAGGGAGGTATTTTAATGTGCATAATTTATTTTTTTATTAGTGTAATGAATGCACAAGCTCAAAGGGCTGGACATGTCTAATCAACAGATGTTGGAATATGGGGTTGAGAGTTTGAACCCGAATGAGCCCCAGGCAGTAATTTGGGCCGTATCTGAGACGATCTGACTGTAGCAGGAGAAATTCTGCAAGAATGAGACAATCATTTTGTCTTATTGCATC
>NC_079418.1:19726632-19731632 GCF_026213295.1 Gadus chalcogrammus
CGTGGTTGGGGGGAGGAATTGTGTCGTTTGTGCGTGTGAAAGCACCCTGTTTGAAAGCACCCTGTTTGAAAGCACCCTGTATGAAAGCACACAGATGCATACATTTAGTGTGTGTGTGTGTGTGTGTGTGTGTGTGTGTGTGTGTGTGTGTGTGTGTGTGTGTGTGTGTGTGTGTGAGAGTTGGTGAGTGCATTCATACATACACTTTGTCTGCCTGTGTGTGTGTGTGTGTGTGCGTAGGTGTGGGAGCGTGGGTGGGGGGTCTGTAGAGAGTTTGTCGTCATGAGTCAGAAGCCACATGTTGTTTTGCGATGCATGGTCCAGCGTCACATCATCATCATCATCATCATCATCCTCCTCCTCCTCCTCCTCCTCCTCCTCCTCCTCATCATAACCTTCATCATCATCGTCATCGTAATCACCATCATCACCATCACCGTCTTCATCATAGTCAGTGCAAAGCACTCGTGACAGTCCCCTTCTCCCCCACGACGGCCCAAGCTCAGAGCTAGATGGAAAGTAATAACCGGGCAATCTCTTTCTGATGAATCCATCCCATAACATTCCCGGTCCTCTGTGGGTAGTGACCCACTGGCCCCGGGGCTCAGGCTCCCATGAATCCTGATGACCAGTCGGCTGTCCGTCGTCGTGTTCTAGAACGACGCTGTGTTTGTTTGGTATTCAGACGTTATCATCTTGCGCTGTGTTAGGGTAAGGGTTAGGGTAAGTGTTAGGCTTAACCCTAATTTATGTACCGTATGTTTGTGTTCAGCTGGAACCGCGGAGACACACCTGAGTCTGGTGACTCCACTACGCTCACGCTGTCACGCAATAACGGAAAGTGTACAACTTTCACTCGTCTGCACTGGGGACGCACCAAACCGCAGTCGCTATAGGCTTTTGCAAAAGAGTTGCACACTTAACATGCAACTGACCCCAATGTGGTCAGGCTACTACTGTGGTTAGGCTTTTATAAATAGAATATACTCCTCCTTAACCTTAAATAATTGTGTTGTCTCAGGGCGGACATCACGTAGTTATTTCCCCAGTGTTTCACCGACACCAGGTCCATCAGGTCGTACTCAAGGTATCGTGGTTGTCTGCACCAACACGCTCATGTCCATGCACACACACACGCGCACAGATACAAACCCTTGCACCAATGTGCATTGTCCTGGTGGGCTAGCTGGACCAATACAATGTTTTCATAGCAGACCCTAAAGTGCCTGGGGTCCAATACATGTGTAAGGAGCAGTAATACAGTAATGTCGTTCAGGCCCAGAGTCAGAGACACCCATCCTCCGCTGTGCTGGTGAGCCGGAATGATGTTGAATCTAACTGATAACTATAATATCTGTTCTAATAACAAATCATATATATCATCTGTATTTTAGAGGAGCATCTATTTATCCCTTTACATTCCTTTACCCCAGTGCTCTCTCTCTCTCACACACACACACACACACACACACACACACACACACACACACACACACACACACACACACACACACACACACACACACACACACACACACACACACACACACACACAACTCCAACATGTATCTCATAGAAACACACAAACATACAAACACACACATATTCAGCATCTCCATCATCCGTATGTTGAGTGCCACTGTCACACACCGTTTGATGAAGAGGGTGGAGAGGGGGGTTGTCATGGTTTGTTAGCCACGCAGGGAAGTGAATGGAATAACAGACTTTTATAATGTGTGTGTGTCTGTGTGTGTGTGTGTGTGTGTGTGTATGTGCGTTGGAAGGGGGTTTGTATGTATGTGTGTGTGTGCTTGTGTGTATGTTTGTGTGTGTGTGTGCTTGTGTGTATGTTTGTGTGCGTGTGTGTGCTTATGTGTGTGTGTGTGTGTGTGTGTGTGTGCGTTGGAAGGGGGTTTGTATGTATGTGTGTGTGTGTGTGCTTGTGTGTATGTTTGTGTGTGTGTGTGTGTGTGTGTGCTTGTGTTTGTGTGTGTGTGCGTGTGTGTGTTTGTGTTTGTGTGTGTGTGTGTGTGTGTGTGTGTGTGTGTGTGTGTGTGTGTGTGTGTGTGTTTGAAGGGGTACGTGTGTGTGTGTGTGTGTGTGTGTGTGTGTGTGTGTGTGTGTGTGTGTGTGTGTGTGTGTGTGTGTGTGTGTGTGTGTGTGTGTGTGTGTGTGTGTGTGTGTGTGCCGCAGTGATATGATAAACACTCTGGGCAGGGGGATCTCCATCCAGGAGTGGGCTCCATGCTTTAGTGATGAGGTCATGGGGAAAGGGCTCGATGACCACACACACGCACAAACTCACACACATGCACACGCACACACTGACACGCACACTAACACACGTCAGTGCTTTTCCTATGAATGAGAAGTTTAGCTCAACACCAAATTCCTGACGGTATCTGTTCATAGCTAACTCCCTTGTTCTCTGTATTATTCTACCTAAATGAAATCATTCGAAAATAATCCCTCTAATTTCCTGTCTAGCATTAATAAAGAACAATCGTATGTAATCGTATGATTTGAATCAAATGCCGTAGAGCTTTGTTGTACAGTAACCATCGAGAGTAGGGGAGAGTCTTGGAAGAGAAATGGTTAGTATGGCACTTTTTTTTTTTACTGTTTAACGGTCTGATAACTGCCCATCCCCTGTGTGTGTGTGTGTTTGTGTGTGTGTGTGTGTGTGTGTGTGTGTGTGTGTGTGTGTGTGTGGACAGTGGCCCTCGTGGACCATTGGGTAAGAGCTGGAGAGATTGCCTAAGCCTGTAGTACAGGATGGTGTAATAAGTCATGTGAGCCTGTTGTGATCGCTGTTGTTTTGTATCATGACCCTGCCGTTAGATCCCCGGGGCGGGCGGGTGGGTGGGTGGGTGGGTGTATGTGTGTGTTTGTGTGTGTGCGCACGCACGTGTCGCCTGTTGCTGTCTGACCCAGCAAACACATTCACCCAGAATATTGCTAAATTGACACCTGAAATCTAACAAGTCGGCCCAATCCAACCGGCTGAACAAAAGCAGCAAGGGTACTGCGCCCACAACGACCAGAATACCCCAACATAACTACACACAACCACTACAAGCGGAACCACCCGACCGGGACTACATACACCAGTTAATCTTAGTCATTAACAAGACCCTTCGGCCCACTGCGGCCGCCCAGTGTGGTTGTGGATCACACAGTCACTTAGGGGCAGTTAGGAGTCAGGGCGTCTTGCGCAGGGGGTGCCTGCAGGTAGAGTGCAGACGTCAGGGTTGGTTAGTCTCATTGGTCAGAGTTGAACACCCTCACCACTCAGATGACCCCCACATGCACCAAGAACAACCACGCCCAATGAAGTATGGGAAACAGACTGAGGGAGAGCAGTGTGAAAAGGGAAATGATTGCTCGTTTCAACGAAATAATGGAGAAACAGAAATTCAGAAACCTATCACAAATGATCATAATTGTAAATGAGTAGGTGGCTTCTGTCTTCCAAGAAGTACTGTGTTGAAATGCAGATTTTTCCCACTGCGTTTCCTCAGAGTTCGACCTACTTCAGAATTGTTTTGCTGTATTTATTCTTACTCATCAACAGCCTCTTTTGTGTGGTGAAACAAGCTGACATTTAGGCCGTTTAGAAGGGTTATAATGAGTGTCTTCACTGCAGGTGAAAGAGAATGGGCGATAAATATCATCGCCCATAAATATCATCGCCCACCTCCCTCCAGTTGGACAAAGCCAAGGCCAAGTTTCTGTCTCTCTTGTGACAGGGACTGCCCGGGATTTTTACGTGTCGCATTGTGTGACTTGGGTTCATCCTATTGAATAATACATGTATGAAGCACAGCATGTAGTCAGTGTCACACAAGAGATTACTCATGGTTGATGGATACATCTCTTATTGATTTTTACATGCGTATTGGAGCACTCAGTGATGGTGTCTGATTTGAGGGGTTTGTATTGGTATTGAGTGTGGTGAAAAGGTTGAATGGTTTTAAGTTGGTCTTATGACAATGCACCTACACTTGTTGTTTGGTGTGTGTGTGTGTGTGTGTGTGTGTGTGTGTGTGTGTGTGTGTGTGTGTGTGTGTGTGTGTGTGTGTGTGTGTGTGTGTGTGTGTGTGTGTGTGTGTGTGTGTGTCTGTCTGTCTGTGCAAAGAAAGTAATCAATTCAAAAATAAAAGTGAATCGTTGCCTTTATGTAATTTTAGCAGAGATAAGTGGGGTTCATTTCATGATGTATTAGTACTCATGAGGGGAATAACGGTTGATTTCCATGCCTAGATTTATGTGGAAGTAGATTTCCTTCACCTCAAAAGACGGTCATGAAAAATAGATATTTCCTCTATGCAAAGATTCTGTCAATGCGACAGAATCTGTCGATTTACATTATACACCTATGTAGACATTTGGCTGCATTTTTAACAGGATTTTTTTGGGGGATTCCTATCAATTAATATTTTTAATTACAGCTACAAATACTGTTAAAAATAATAATTAGCAATCTGTGATAAGAATCATCACATGGAATGTACCGTTTATCCCGAAAAGGGTTAGGAAGTACTTTAATGCATTTTCCCCAACCTCTGAAAGTGGTCTCATGAATTAAACTGTGGGAGTTATAAAGTTTGATAGGATCCACGCAGGCAGGAATTTAACGACCAAAAGTCCACCACAATTGTATTTTCTTTGTTGTTTTCCTTTTTTCTACTCTCTGTTCATCCTCACAGTGTTTAGACCTGGAATCTAATTGTAGTAAAACAATATAAGGGCTGCTATTATGTATACTTAATTCAAAATCGGCATAAATAATATATTTTGAAGTATGCTGGAGTTGAATAGCATTATGTTTTATTTAGGAGAATCTTAGGAGATATTTTACTTTTGACAGGATCTTGAAAATTGTACAAAACACACAATGCAAGTCGCGGTTTTTGTATGTATTATATTTATTTTTTAAATAATACAAATTCGACCACAACTTATAAACCATATTTATATGTTGTTGTTTTACAATAACA
>NC_079418.1:19736632-19796632 GCF_026213295.1 Gadus chalcogrammus
GACGGGGGGGAGTCCGGGATGTAGCGGGGGGGCCCCAGACCCCGCCCCTCCTCTCCACCTTCCCCTTCACACGTCACGGAGGGCCTCTCGATCCTCCTCTTCCTCCTCCTCCTCCTCCTCCTCCTCTGCTCTTCCTCTCCGGGGCCTCTGCCACAGAGGGGACCCATCGTTACCCAGAAGCCCCGGTGGTGGTGTCAACGCTCCATGCGGTGGCCTTTGTCTCAATGGTAGCTCGTAGGCTTGTGTGTAACCTGGACTTCCTTTGCTTCTGCTGTCAGGGCTGGCTCTTTTCCTTTATTTTATTTGCTTTCCGCTGAGGTAGGTTGGCTACTTGTTTTGTTGCCTGTTCTCAAGTGTGTGTGTGTGTGTGTGTGTGTGTGTGTGTGTGTGTGTGTGTGTGTGTGTGTGTGTGTGTGTGTGTGTGTGTGTGTGTGTGTGTGTGTGTGTGTGTGTGTGTGAGGGAGTAGGTGTAGGGTGATCTCTGGAGAGAGTACCACATGGTGCTTGGGGCCAACACTGGAGAAGGAATGGGGCCTAATGCTCCTCAGAGAGGCCTTGAGCTTAACACATTAGCAGAGCACCTTTCACTAGCACCCTGCGCCTGATCCCCTTACACGCTGCTTCATTTAGACCTGTTGTCGGCCTAAGCTACGCCGCTCAGGGCCTCTCTCTTTACTCTGTTGTGAACTCGTGAATGTGTTGTTACCGTGACAATGGGGTTGATCATAAGCTTTCTATTTCTGTTTATCTTATCGATTAACGTTTTTTGCTCTATTCCCAGTGTACTTATACAATGTTTAGTTTTAAACGACCCGGCCATTGCTTGTGTGATTGTGCAATGCACCCATTAGAGCCGTCATCATGTGCACGGTAGTGCACGGCACAGTGCACTTGCGCTACTGCTGCCGGTAACCCAAGTATTGGGGTTGGTAAGAGTGTCGTGGTAGGAGTGTAACGTCAGCATGCCTGGCCGTGCGTAGTGATTAGGATATTAAGTGGTGTGGTGAGAAGTAGAGTAGCAGATTTGATAAAGGGGGGGAAATGTGTGACTGACGCACCTCCACCCCTGCTGGTTCCTTTGTCTGCCCCTTATTGTCCTACTTCCAGGAAGAGAGTACATGAGTCAGCCTTAGGGTACTCCACCACCAGATGCAAGCACTGAATCACGTCTTTGACGATGTGTGTGTGTGTGCGTGGTTGTGTGTGTGCGTGTGTGTGTGTGCGTGTGTGTGTGTGTGTGTTCCCGATTGCGTGAGGCAGGGCTGAGAGACAGTCTGGGGGGGAGAGAGAGAGAGAGAGAAGGAAGAGGGAGGTGGGTGAGTGATAGAGATAGTGGGCTGTTAGTGTGGCTGCCACATTTGTTGCTTTCCCTCCCTCTCCGTTTCATCTCTCCGCACGGAGAGATGGTTGTGGCTGGGGCTAATAGTGTAAGATGCTAGTGTGCTAGTCTTTTGTTTGGCAGATAAGAGGTTTTCTCCTTAAAGTAGATACAGTACCGGGGCTTGGCTGTCGGCAGTTTCTTTTTTTTCTTTTTTTTATTGGATGGGATTTTTTTTTTTTCCTTTGTCTTTCTCCCTCCTTTGGGCCTCAACCCGACCGAGTTTGAAGGACCGTACGAAGCCCCTGTTCATCGGCTGATGCCACCACGAGACCCCCGGACGCAGTCCCTTGCTTTTTAATCACATCTTTGTCTTTCCTCTTTTTCGGGGGGTGGTGGTGGTGGTTGGATGGGTGGGTGGGGGTGGCCTCAATTTTTGTTTCTTTTTTATTAATAGCAGCTGGCTTTCGGTGGTCGGTCACTCGGTTCAGCTTTGTCCTCTTTTTTTTATTAGGGATCTTTTTCCGTTTTTTATTTACCGGCTGGATAAAAAAAAGAGTGATGTTCTCCCTTCCCTCCCTCCCTCTCTCTCTCACTCTTTCTCTCCTCCCCGCCGCTGTGCACAGCGCAGCAGGCACGAGTGGTGCGGGCGGGGTGGGTGGGGGCGTGAGTAGAGGGGGGAGAAAGAAAGAAAAAACGAGAGAGAACGAGAGAGCGAGAGCGCAAACGAGTGAGGGAGCGATGAAAAAAAAAAAAAAGCAGCAGCAGCAGCCCAGCGCGCCTGTGCTGTTACCTCGGCTGAACCTGCGAATGAACCCGTTGCACTGCCTCGGCGCAGGAGCCAGGAGACGAATCGGTCGGCTAGATTCAAAACAGAGGGGCAGTGTTGAGCGGATAGCGAGCCTCGCTTGCGCTGCGCTCCCGCTCGCCACTGGTCACGCCATTCAGAATCCACCGCTCCCTTTCCATTCTGTCTGCGTGGTAAGTAAGGATTACTTTTTTTTTTGATGTAAAGATTTTTATTCCGTTTTGGGATTTTTTTTTTTTTTCCGAGAAGAGGAAGTGGGGAGTGGGGGTGGATGGGGGGGGGGGCATGGGCGTGTGTGTGTGCGTCTGTCTGAGTGTGTGTGTGTGTGTGTGTCTCCGTGCGGTGCATTACGTGTATCCATTCGCCCCGGGGGCGCTGTGTCTCTCACTCTCTCGGCCTGTCAGATAGCTTATCAGACTGGTGTTGGCTGTTAGATTGCAAGGCGACAACAGTCTGTAGGCTGTCTGACATTTTGAGCTCTTTCATCTCGAACCAGCATCCTGTTTTGTCCCCGCTCTCTTGCCGTCATGCTGTGATCATTGTGCCGGTGAAGCGTCAGTTCCCATTTGGCCGTGTTTCCGCTGTAATGTCACTTCTCTTCTCTTTTTTTTTCACAAACCGTTACGGTGGAATTAAAGACATCGTTCCCCATTCCTCCCCGCCCATCCCCTCTCCCTCCCTCCCTCCCTCCCTCCCTCCCTCCCTGCCGTTGTCCGTGATAGCGTTCGTTTCCTATTTAATGTGGGGGGGGGGGGGTGGGTGGGTGGACGGTTCTATTTTTCCTACCACTATAATCCGATTCGACGACGGAGGACTCACCATATGCGCTGTTTTGTATGCGATGCACAACGTGCCTCTGTGTGTCGACGGTTCATGCTTTCTCTGTCTGTTTTGTGGTGTGCGTTTGGGGCGTGCGCGCGTGTGTGTGTGTGCGGCCGCAGCAGCAAGACCACACACACACGCGCACACATGGATTTCCATAGAAGCCAGAAATGCACACCTTATTGCAACACATTCCATTGTGACAGAGAGCCCCAGCACTCACAACTCGCCGCTCCACAACTGGGGCCCCCTCCTCGCTTCCCTTTTCTCTTTTTTCATATATTCTTTTTTTTTTTACACACTTCCCTCTTTTTCGTGGTTCCAGAGAACGATGTGTTGTTGCTCAATACGGCGCGGCGCGTTTTTCCTTTTTTTTGCTCTCGGTCTCTTTCGTTTTTTAAAGCCTCGTTTTATTGGAACAAATTCCTCGGGGGAGTGTAGTTCTGTGGGCCACACTTTGCTTATTATGCAAAGCTGAAAGGAATTGTGCCCCGACAGGGAGGTGCTCCAGCTACATGTTTGGGGGGGGGGGGGGGGGGGTAGTGAAGGGGAAAGGGGGTGGTTAATATCGTGTTGTTGATTTTTCTGTATTAGTGGACAACATCGGAATGGCCCCTCTGGCCCGGGGAGTTGGTTTTTCTTGGCAGATTTCGAACGTCCTGTTCCATGAGGGGAGCCCCCTTTTGGCATGCCCAGTCTACGCACATCTGTGTGTGTGTGTGTGTGTGCGAGTGCAAGTCTGGAAACTTTGTTTATGTTTATACGTATAAGTGCCTGTTTGGCACTTTTGTCTTATTTTTTCCTGCTACATAGGTAAACGTTCCGTCTATTTCCCTGACTGATAAATAAAGGTTGTGTTGAAAACAAGTTTGGGTTCTGTTCATTGTGTGACGCGACTTGACCGCACAGAGCCGGCGTTGACCTTCAGGGGCCCCCAAAGAATCTCACATGTCGGCCCCGCTGAGAGACAAGGAGGATATTGAGTCCATCACGCTCCGATTTCCTCCCTAATGTTTCCATCGTAAATGGTTATCACATTACAGATTTATTTATTTAGCTCACCACTGATTTTCTCTCCCGACGTTGGGATCAGCTCCCAATTTTTTATTTCAAGCTAAATACATGCTTAATATTTATCGTAGTGATGTTTGTCATGTCAACACTGGATAATAACAATAAAAGACAGCCTTCTAAATGTTTTTCTTAATAAGTATAATACAATGGGTAATTAAAACATGTTATTATAGGTATGTACAATTAGCAATTGCGTTTGATTTAACAAACAAAAGAAAACCTCCCTTATATCCAAATCCTATTTATTTACTGTTCATTATTCAGGTATTTAGCTCTTCTGTCCCAAGCGACTGCATTTTATTAATATGCAGGTAGGGTAGTTTAGGCATCTTGGATCTGATTAGAATGTAGATACAGCATTGACAATAGTCAAGGTTGCAAACACACACACACACACACACACACACACACACACACACACACACACACACACACACACACACAGGCTATTCAATGAATTGTTTTGAATTTGTGGGCGCTGATTCTTGAAAGATTATCAGTATTGATATCGAATAATGGATCGTACCAACACAGCAGCACACATTAAGGACACTATATTATCCTGTTCAGGAAACATGCAGTGTTCTCCTACACTGATAGGAGTGAAACAACGGTGTCGGGTTCTCCAACAGAACCTTGAGGGGCCGTGTTCTGTAAAGGAGATGGAGGGAGACAGGTCTTTGATGTTTTATGGTCAGTATAGTACCGCTAGTCGCCTGGATACAGGCGCATGCAGCAGGTCCCCCGACAGAGATAGGGGGAGAGAGAGAGGCCGTCTGTTCCCAGAACTGCCACACCCAGACACACAGCCATGAAGAACCCACCGCCACCCTGAAACCCCCGGGGGCACCAGGTGAGAAAACCAACATGCAAATGCTGCCTGTCTAAACAGGCAGAGACGGATATTCAAATGATGAGACACTTTTCTCTCCCCCTCTCTTTCTCTTTAACCACCCCTCTTGCTTTTCCTCTATCTCCCCCTCTCGCACACACGTGCGACGACAGGCCTGCCTGTCTCCCTGATCCCGTGTCGCTAGCCTGTCTCTCTGTCTGCCACCTGCCTGTTTCCCTGTCGGTCTGTCACCCGCCTCTCTATCTGTCTCACTGTTTATCTGTCTGTCTGTCTGTCTGTCTGTCTGTCTGTCTGTCTGTCTGTCTGTCTGTCTGTCTGTCTGTCTGTCTGTCTGCCACCTGCCTGTCTCCCTGCCTGTTTTTCCGTCACCTGCCTTTCTGTCTCACTGTCAGTCTGTCACCTCCCTGTCTCCCTGTCTGTCGTCTGCCTGTCTCCCTGCCTGCCCGTCTTTCTGTTCATCTATATGGGTCTCCAGCAGTGTGTCTGGTTTAATTAGCAGAAGGAGGGGCACACACACACACACACACACACACACACACACACACACACACACACACACACACACTCACACACACACACACACACACACACACACACACACACACACACACACACACACACTTCCAACCCTGTCAGCAGACTAACCACTAGGGAACGCTGAAATATTACTGACTTCATCTCACCTCCCGTATAGCAACCCCCCCCCCCCAACACACACACACAGACACACGGACACACACACACCCACACACACACGCACACGCACACACACACACACAAGCCCACTCCACATTCGGTTTATTCACCAAATCCTTTCTTAAGCTCTGGCTCATTAAATGATGCTGACAATGTGGGCCCTTTATCTGGCCCCCATCCCCACCCTACCCCACAGCACCAACACAAATTCAATTGCTGTTGCTTTCTTTGTTATTATGAATCGTGTTAATTGTTCTTCGGGTTGTATTTAGAGGAAGGCCGGAGGTATTCGTTGAAATACGGTACAAATAGACTCCATTGTAGTACATTAGCACTGAATCCTTACCAACGAATGAAACATCATGACATTTGATCACGACGACCATTTTGTTTTGTTGATTTGTGCCAAGTCAACAAAACAAAAATAAAAAATAATAATGCTGCCCCAAAGGTTATTTCAGATGGTCATACGGAATTTAAAGGACCATATATCTACTGTTTACTGACGTCGTGAGAGGTTTCCATTCAGTTCTACCACTTCACCATCAACATCGTCAGGTGTATTTAAGGAAACCAAGGTATATCTCATTGGTTTATTCATTTTTTGAGTGAACCATGCAATACTGTTCAGTGATTACATATCACGCAAACACACACGCACACGCAAAAACACACAGACACACACTCCAACAAAAACACAGCAGCCTACCACAACACCACAAAACCATTTTTTAAGAATGCCATGGAGAATTCCAATTTGCACATCTATGCACCCTTTCCTCTGTGGTGGCTTTAGAAAGCCATGATCAAACAAGTTTATCAACTTGTGCAGACTCTATGCCCTCATCATACTTCACTCTGTTCCACAGTGTAAATATCACAGGGGCTCATTTACATGAGATCACTGGGATGCCTCTGAAATGTGTTTGGACAGGCGTGCTGCTTCACTCTGTTCCACCGTTTTTGTGTTGCCTAAGTAAATCTATTTAAGCCATGACCGACCGGTGGATTCAACACAGCCACTCCTGATGCTGTATTGACTAAAACGAATTCTGGGTGGGCATTATAACGGCACATGGTCAAGCTGGATCTCAATGAGGGAGGCCAACTTTGGCTCCGCTACGCGCACACAAACACAGGCTTAACGGCCAACGGCTCTTGAGCCATGGCATTGACACTACAACTTGCCCTTTAACGGACGGAATTGTAATTCAGAATGGGTCCCTTTCATTCTTCAGAAAAGCCTCTGAATAATGGAAATTAATCATTATAACTAAAGAGTAGACTTATACACCTATGTTCCGTGCGTGAGTCAAAAACACACTCACACACGCGCGCGCACGCACACACACACACACACACACACACACACACACACACACACACACACACACACACACACACACACACACACACACACACACACACACACACACACACACACACACACACACACACACACACACGCAAACACAAAAGCCTGAAAGTTTTTTTGTGGTTGCATGTCAAAGAAGATATGAGTCATTGTTGGCTTAACTTTTAAACTGGCGTATCACGATCATGCCGCGCTTTCTCTCCTTCTGTTCGTCGTGTTGGCAGCTGTTGGTGAGAATTCACGTCAGCAAGGGCGGGAAGTTTACATTGTTGGGTTTTTTCACCGTCAAATAAAAAACACCTGCGCGTGTACGCCAAATACTCGGCGCGCAAACAGAGATATACTCTGTTTACGCAGAGGCGTTCACATCGGTTTGGTCTGAAATACGTCACTGAGCTTACTTAGGAATGCCTGACGTCCGATTATTTTCAAAACTTAGTACATTCTGGCCCGAGGAGCACCGGTGTGTGTGTGTGTGTGTGTGTGTGTGTGTGTGTATGTGTAGAGTGTGTGTGTGTGTGTGGGGGGGGGGGGGGGGTCTGTGTGTGTGTGTGTGTGTGTGTGTGTGTGTGTGTGTGTGTGTGTGTGTGCATGTGTGTATGTGTGTGTGTGTGTGTGTGTGTGTGTGTCCATGGTGTAAGTGCACGTTGCAGTGTCATTGTTATGATGCTTATCTGTTAACTACCGCGTTTCTTTCTGGACTTCATTCTACCTCATTCTCCAGCATACCACGCGGCATACCTGTGATGGCAAAGAATGGTGAACTCTTCTCTGTAGTGGATGAAGAAATAACATCCCTCAATGGACTAACACTGATCATCGAGTTGATGAGAGCGCACATGCATTGGCATGTTCAACATTCCTTTTACAACTTTCAACCTCAGATAGTTAGTCAGTTTTTTGTAGTGCAATAGTATAGGCCAAAACAAAGACAATACAAATAATTGATGTATTGATTTTTGGTAGTGGCTATTCATACGGCGACCGTAAGAATAGCAATTAGGCTATTCGTACGGCGCGCCGTAAAAATACTGCATTAGTCTATTTTCACGGCAGGTTATGGTTAGGGTTAGGGTTACGGTTAGGGTTAGGGTTAGGGTTATTACTATAATTAATTACTATAATTACGGTCGGCCTGGTTAGGGTTAGGGTTAGGGTTAGCGCCGAGCAGACTGAGAGGTCAAGTGCGGTCACGTGACAAGCTCGGTCGCCGTACGAATAGCCACTGCCTTGATTTTTAGGATGATAGCAAAATTGAAGAAAAGGGAGAAAACTTTAGCGCAATGTTTCTGTGATAAATTTTTCAACCGATGGAACTGTACTACTGTGTTCCAGGAGACCTCAAGCCCATTTCCAAAAATATATAACTTTCCCCAATATTATCGTAGCACTCAACACCAGTGGGGTTATTAAGTGCTGCTAGCCGACTTAATAACAGAACTGGCTTCAGTATGTCTAACTATCTTCTGGACCCATTGTGTGGGGTCTGTTTTGCAGGCCCAGCAGCTCCACAGTACTCTGTGTATGACCGCAAAGAGTAAACAAAGTCAAATTACAACTGTGCCGGGCTTAGGGTTGCCATCCCTACCAGTTTTTTCCTGGATCACTCTGATTTTTGGGTTGTCTCTACGGAAAGTATATCTATGTATTACTTTCGGTAGTGCACTTCTTCTCATAAGTGGGTTTGATATCCAGTCATAGAGAATGTGTATCCATTATACTAGTTGTAGTAAAGGTGGGGAAATAGTCCTCATAGCAGACAACCGCTTTACAGGGCATTCAAACACTTCCTCATTGAATACAGGCTGTACAGTCATAAAGGTGCACCATTACACTCATTTCTTTCCCCCTCTCTTTGTCTGAACACACCTGTGTATTTTTGGCTTGCAATAATACCGTCACATTCTTCAGAAATCTCTTCAGAAACTGTCCCCATGTAGTAGTTTCTGCGTTATTGCACTCATTTAGGTTGTAGACCAGATAAAAAAATTTAAAACATTTCAGGGACTTATCATGAATGACTAGTTACTTGAAACTAATAACAGTTTTAAAAAGTATATTAGTCCATTCAGTTTCTTCCCTCTCCAACCACCATCACCGGGCCACTTCATTTTTGCCACACACACACACACACTGTAGTTACACATACAGTGAATAGCAGGAACTCCTCTTCTAAATATCTCCATTACAAAGCAGTGTTGTGAGACGTCATTCAATACATCTTGAGAAAGAAAAATTGACTCAAAAAATATAACATCCTTTGGAATGCATTGGATTCGGAACTGAAATAAGTACAACTAAAAATATCTGCTCTCTGAGAAATAAATACTACCCAACTGATATCATGTGGTTGACTTTAAATGGACCAGGGCCATCAGAAATCATACGTGTCAAGCCCATCAAGGAAGTTGAAACTTTGCCAACGGTACATTGCAGGGACATGTTTACTGGCCCTGAACATAAAAATTAATCTCCTTTTCTGTGTGTTTTTGTGTGTGTGTGTGTGTGTGTGTGTGTGTGTGTGTGTGTGTGTGTGTGTGTGTGTGTGTGTGTGTGTGTGTGTGTGTGTTTTCACCAGGTCTACACCAACAGGATCCTGATATCTGTGTCAATTGTACAATTTTCTAATCGATAGGCTAATCATTTCAAATAAAAAGGAAGAAAAAAAGTAACCAGACAGAAGTTATCTGCACTGAGAAGTGGGTTGGCAGTCAGCTTGATATGAAAAAACTTCATACTTTCAGCTGTAACTGTTACTTTCTTTAACCAATTGAAAATAAAGTGGGATTGAGTTTGACGGGTCAGACGGTTGGCTTAAATCTCCAGTCTTAAACAAAGCGCTACAGTGAAAAGGTGAACATAGAGTGCAGCTTTGAACCAACAGGCTACCAAACTCAAGCACACGCTGAAGCCACAAGCAGACCTCTGAGACTTTCTAGGAATGTCTGGTTTGTTCTATTGTAAACTTATACAAAGGAAATCTAAACAGGAAAGATACATGACAAAACAAATATTCATATTCTGTTTCCAGAATACATCTGGATGTGGTTGTTGGTCAATAATAAAACAAACTATCAGAAGTTGTTTGGACAGTTACCATAGCAACAGTATGGTCTTCCCCAAACCCTTTCAGACACAGCAATTTTATGCTGGGATGCAAGCCATGGTGCACATGTCAACCATTGCAAGGACATATAGATTGAGGTTTATTAAAACAGCCTCCTTGTGCATTTAATCAATACAGATATGCACTATACCATTGCAATGCAAGGACAAGTGTGATAATAGGCCTATGTTGTTCCATGATTAACCTCTTATGTGCATGTATTATGTATTATGTATTATGTATTATGAGGGAGAAACTTTTTCGAATGCTGAGAGATAAGCTGGTTTAGTAAAAGGTTTCACCCAAATGCCTATCTGCACTTGTTTAAAAGATTTTGGGGAAAAAATAAAAGGAGAAAAATAAAGGGAATTTAGGATGATTATATCAAGATACATTAAGAAATACAACCTCAATATTATTCCAAATGAGGTACACATGGACCATGAGTGTATTAAAAGAACACGTTTTGATGGACATGTCCACAGCATCCTGTCCAAATGCCCATCAAGAAGAGAGCCCTCTTGCACCGGATGCCTCCTTTGTTGATTTTCCGCTCCGGAGTTTTGTTTTGGTGGGATATTATTGGCGCTCTGAGAGCAGCGCATGGCTCCTTTAGCCGGCAGGAACAGCAGCAGCGGTAGTAGCAGCAATAGCAATGGTGATCCCATGAAGTGGTGGAATAGAGCTCTACCTTCTGATTAAAGACTTTGTGAGAGACACCGGTGCCATGGCAGGAGTCTTCGACATTGATTTGGATCAACCGGACGAGTATGCGTCTGACGACGAGCTCCTGGATGAGGAGGTGAGTCGGCTGAACGCTAGGATGCTGTTAGCATTTAGCAAGCGCGCCGTCCCTTAGAAAAGGGCCCGGGTGGCTACGTGCCGAAGCTAGCAGATGCTACACGTATTGTACACCTACTAAGCACTAGTTAAATGGCACCGGTGTGAGTATCCGCTCCCAGAATCCCATCTCCTTTCAATCTCCAGTGTACTGTACCTCTTCATTGTAGTTTGGAAAGCACATTGCATGCTTATCAACTACGTTATGAATAATACGCCATAAAAGTTATAGAGTTGGCCCAATAGTTAGCAGCTTAGGCTACAATTTTGTATATTGGTGTATTGGTTTATGTAGGAACTGCCTGTGATGATATATTGCTTCCTCCTTATCATGACTTTCTACGTGTATACTGTAGTTGACCCTACCCTGATAACCTGAGCTAAATAATGAGCGTATGGACGAGGTTATCTCAGTGTATGTGTGTGGTCATATTCCGCTCAGTCTCCATCCTTTCAATCCAAACGCCGCTCTTGCCTGGATGATGAGTGGCAGCTTTCCAATACAGCCAATGTAATCCGTTTCTTTTCTATTTTATTCTCAGGTTCAGCTCACGGAAGGCATGGAATGTAGTGCCTTTGAATTGTGAGTAGGCTACTTGGTTGCACTAGTTGCACTAGTGACAAATGTTACGGTCGTGTTTGCCCCCCATCGATGTAGCCATGTGTGTACGTTAAGATCAGGTATGGAGTTGATTGGTTTTCGTTTTGTCTTTCTTTCAGTAATATAGATGACTGTGAGAAGTTTGAAATCTCTGAGAACATCGTCAACAAGGGCCCAGAGCCCATCAAGCCAGAATGCTTTGAGTTACTTAGGGTTTTGGGGAAGGGTGGCTACGGAAAGGTAAAAAAATGTACTTTTTTGGTTTTAAATAAATAACTTAATGTTGTTTGTAATATTAATGCATGTGTTACATTTGTGGTTTCTCAATTTATAATTTTTAATAATTATTTTAACTAGCCATCTATGTCATTTCTACTCCATTGGATTGTATTCCATCAAGTGGATAACTTGCCAGCCGTTTAGTTGTTCCGAATTGTTCTTTATTTAACTAGCATAATACTTGTTGAAAGTATTCTTTACATAATGTTGAATCGAGTAAAGAGTGTTGAGTGTCAAGCCGACTGAAATGCTAACACATCACACAATTATAACTCAATGTAGCCTTCAATAATTGTCCAGGTTCAAATCATAGCAGATTATCGTGACTCCAGGGCTGTAGAAGTGGATTTGCTTGAGGAACTAAATGCTTTGTATTTACAGGTCTTCCAAGTTCGGAAGGTGGCAGGTGCTGATTCAGGGAAAATATTTGCCATGAAAGTCTTGAAAAAAGTAAGATGTCTATGGGTTAATAAAGGCCATTGGTCTAAAATGTATTTATTTGGTTGCATATTTAGTTCATTATTAAACAAAGACAACTAAAATGCATTGTCATTGTTACATTGAGAATAATCACAAGGCTCAAAACCATCGCACTTCCAGAGTTGACCTCCAGAGGGGGTGCTCCCTCATTTAACCTCCATTCTCATATTTACACAGCCTTGGTTTCTGTCTTGGTTCTTCAGAATAAAACTAGACGTTGTCGAGCAACAATGTGAAAGGGAATAATCTTTAAGGGTGATAAAAATCTGAACAAAAATGACCATTTGCATCAAATATGTTGGAGTAAACAAATATATTGTGACCATATGCAAATATATCTGTCAGCAGAATGTTTTCATTAGGGAGCCTGTTCATATTCCCAGAAAGGGTATGGTAAAGGTTTAGATAATAACCTTAACGGCCGGGGAATACCGCTTCCTATCCTGCATCTGTAACTGATGTTTGGAAGCACGCCGAAACGCCAGCCAACCGGTGTGACCGCAGAATAGGCTCTGACCTCGTCCCTAGATGTCTCGCAGTTCAATTAAGAATTCAAAAGAGCTTTGTTTGGCATGGAAAATTCCCATTTACATTGGGAAAGTAAAAATCACGAAGTACTTTTTCTTTATTCTGACAGGCCATGATCGTGCGCAATGCAAAGGACACGGCTCACACCAAAGCGGAGAGGAACATTCTGGAAGAGGTCAAGCATCCGTTCATCGTGGACCTCATCTATGCCTTCCAGACCGGCGGCAAGTTGTACCTGATCCTGGAGTACCTCAGCGGTGAGGCTTTGCACACGCTTCCACAGATACACCCACACACAAATGCACACTCAAACTGTTTCTTTCACGAAGGAATTCTATGTCAATGGCTTAAAGTTTCCAATGTTCTTCTTCTGACAAAAGTAAGGGAAGATGGGAGCTCGGGTTTCGCCGATACAGAATCAGGTCAAAGGGTTTACATCTAGTATTTTTAACAAGGCTAGTTTATTTTATACTATCTCTATTAAAATGTAGTCATTTAGCAGCCCATACAGGTCCAAAGCAACTTATGGGGAATACAGAAACAAGGAGGAGCATGAAGAGATTTGACATCTTGCTCAAGGACGCCTACCACCCTAAACCTATAATTTTGAATTAGCCTTATTTCTAATGGCAGCTATACGATACTTTAATACAGTGATTTTTAAAACCCCAAATGTTTCGCGATCCAGTTGGAGGCGCGTCACCGCCTGTCAACACCCGGGACCCTCTCAGAGGAACACCCATTCCAGTGTGCTCAAGAATTTCCTGAGTGTGCGGTCGTGTCTCCCAGACACACTTAAATTGTATTCAGGGTCCGTAGATTGTCTGTAAAGTGTAAGAACCCCTGCTTAATAAAACCTCTCTGACGGTCATTTTCCATGTGGTTTGTTGCAGGCGGGGAGTTGTTCATGCAGCTGGAGCGAGAGGGGATCTTCATGGAAGACACGGCATGGTAGGACACGCTGTGATGTCACGCCAGCGCTCTGCTGGACAGCTGTTGTTAGCGTTTCCACTTCATACCACAGTGTCGTCTTCTCCGCAGACGACCAGAAGATCCTGGAAAAATGTGTTTTGGCGTCCGCCGTTTCCACGCGTGACCCGCTTCGCTTTGGTTCCCTGTGTGTGTGTGTGCCCGCACAGTGTGTTCAGTCCACAGCAGTAACACTCATTGTAGATCTGGCCCTAGATTTGAACTGTCCTCCTCCAAAGTTCCCCTTTTTATAGTCCTGCAGTCTGTACAAAAAACACCTCCTTTGTTTTATCTCAAATAAATCAAAATAGTGGAGGACAGCCTCGTCATACAATCTGGCCTCGATCGTGTCCCAGGTAGACACCAAATGGGCCCTGAACACTGGAGTGTTTTCATCTCTTGAAGTGCTGACACAATGAAACGCATCCAACCAATTCTTCGGTCCACTTGAATCAATTTGTTCTGAGCAAACCCCATTTTGAGTCATGATTTTACAACTCTGCTGAAGACTTCCCTGACCCGAACGTCTATACTTTATCGATCGATCCAACAGCTTCTACTTGGCTGAGATCTCCATGGCTCTCGGCCATCTGCATCAGAAGGGAATCATCTACCGGGACCTCAAGCCGGAGAACATCATGCTCAACAATAAAGGTATCTTACGCCACTGCTCAAATAAATCACAACACTGAATCCTGGAGAAAAGGAGCTTAATTATGAACCCTTCTTATTCAATCCCCCTCGTCGTCTTCCTCTTCCGCCCCTCTAGGCCATGTGAAGTTGACCGACTTTGGCCTGTGCAAAGAGTCCATCCACGACGGCACGGTCACACACACTTTCTGTGGAACGATAGAGTACATGTACGTTTAATTTATTTGTTATTAACTTATTTATTTCCCTTTAATCCCTGCAATGTATCTCACTCGCACACTTGACATCTCATGACCATGGCTCTCTTCCTGGTCCCCTCCTGCTGCTCCCCCCCCAGGGCCCCAGAGATCCTGACTCGCAGCGGCCACAACAGGGCCGTCGACTGGTGGAGCTTGGGGGCCCTCATGTATGACATGCTCACCGGGGCTGTAAGTATACCAGCTGCCATTAGGAAGTTATTAATATTTATAAGATCTTTACATTTTTTCGTTTTTCTTCTTTTCATGTGTCTTTTTTAATTGTATTTATTAATTAACTTCAAATTTATTTGTGAAGTAGCTATTTTTGAAATAGCTATTTATTTATATTGCAGATATTCCACTCTATTCGTAATTTTTAGATTTGTCCGGTTTCAATTTAACTATTCTTTGCTGCTGTTACTTAGTTTATTTTTGAGTAATGTTTGTTGATTGTATACCTTGCATTCTCCCCACTTAGCCACCGTTCACTGGAGAGAACCGAAAGAAGACCATCGACAAGATCTTGAAGTGCAAGCTCAACCTACCCCCGTACCTCACTAAGGAGGCCAGGGAACTGCTGAAAAGGGTAATCAGACCTTTTTTGTTTAACACCAGAATCCATGGCTCAACAATAATAGTCTTATAAAAAAAAAGTAATGAACGCAAAAGTGTTACATCATGCTGTCGTGGCAATTCCTCTATGTCTAAGACAGATATTTAGATGCAAAAAGCACACAATACTCGCAGGCAATTGCTGGTCATATATATTTGTAATTAAAGTACGAACAAAGATACATCACAACGTGCATCAAAAAACAACATAACAGGCATACATTACAATAATCTGAGGCCTCAGATGGGAGTTCTCCCTGCGTCTTATTTCATGCACTTAAGGTACGCTCGGGGGAAGTCCACCGAGTGTTCCAAGTAATGAGTTCTTATTCACTTGGGTTGGGTTCTGGAGGGGGTGTGTCCCCCAATAAACCAAAAGCCTTCTTTTACCAGATCGTAATCTTTACAATTGAAGCTCCCCTGGATGCGATTCAAGGGGGTGGCGTCCGTGCCATGTAACCCTTTTGCTTCCTCGACGCTAGCCAGGGGGTCGAGGAACAGGCCCATACATCAAAGGATTGCATGGAAACAGATTACATCACACAAAAGGAGAGGAAGAGGCAGGAAATAAAAAGCATCACACGAAAGGTTCACACTTTAGATGACCCACAAGGAGAGTAGAAGGCAGGCTATATGCATCACACAAAATAGTAACAAAACTTAAGTTCATAGATTTCCATCACAATGGTCGTCACAGTAATGTGGTCATTCTGAACATTGGTACGGCGAGTCTCCTCCACAAAAATGAATAGCAGCATTAATAAAGGAAAATGCGTTTTTTAATCCATTAAGGTACGGCCACACTGAACGCGTTACGCGCGTTGAAAATCTGCATTTTTGCATAGCGAACCATTGGTTTGGGCGCGTAGATGCGTTACACGCGCTAAAGCAGCGCGTTAGGCGTGTTAGACACGTTTTTACGCACCTAAATAATGCGCCCAACGCACCAACGCGCAGAGTTCAAAAATGTAACCTTTGCCGCGCCTACGCGTGACACTTGGCCGCGATAGCCAATCAGCGTTGAGCTTCACCCGATGTCACTGGCAGAGAGACAGAGGACGTACAGAAGCAGAAAGAACATGGACGACCAAGTCATCGTTTCAGTGTGTCCTGAAACGATTCCTTTTGGCAAGTAGCCGTGTAATAAGCGGGATAATGTAGAGAACGTCGCCGGTCATTATCTAAAATAAGCCCCTTCAGGGCGAAGCAAGACACCACCGCTGGGCGGGCTCATCTAGCTGCGTAGGCGCGTAGGCGCGACCAAACAATGATTTTAAAAAGATGGCTGTAATTAGGAGCGCCAATATCTGTTGAATATCCAATATCTTTCTAACCTAACCAAATATATTATGTGTGGTTGTTTTGATTCCCCACCACAGCAGCAGTATGCTGCTATAAATGTCCCTTTTCAATTTTAAATGTTGGGACGTTCCGGTCGGTAAACTTGTCAAAAGCGGGGGAAATCGGCCTACCCGGGCCAGCCACTGATCGTTGGGGAACAAACCTATTTCAGTCAACAACTCTCATTCTCAAATATATTTCTCTTCTAAAATGGGAGCAAGTGTAAAGTGATCCAATGTCCTCCTCGGGATCAATAAAATATGAGCTGCATAAAGTGTGCAGGCAAAGAACATTTACAAGTTACAAGATACAGTACAATAATTCCCTTTTTAATAGTCCCTCCAGTACAATATAGTAACCAAAGTCTCATTCCTCTGGAACGTTCCGTGTGAAGTCCCATTCAGTCCCATAACGTCTCTCTCTCTCTCTCTCTCTTTCTCTTTTTTTTTTTTTTTTCTCCCCCCCCCCTACAGCTGCTAAAACGCAACGCCTCTGCGCGGCTGGGAGGAGGACCAGGGGACTCCTCGGAGGTCCAGGTGAGAGCCTGGTCTGGGGGGTAAAACCCCCTCTGGAGTCAAATGGATCGATGATATATAACACAAAAGCGCCTTCATCCCCCGCATGTAGTTGCTCCAAACGTCAGATGTATTTGTGTAGTACTTGTTGCACATTTTTTTTGTTTGTTTTTGTGCGGAATGTCATGTAGACATTTTTAAATACTTCCTTAAAAGTGTGCAAGTGCATTTATGTTTTAATATGTCATTGGCGTCAGTGTTACTTTTAAGAAACTGAGACGGCATAAAAAAAACAAAAACGCTGGACCTGCAGAACATGGCAGTTCTCCGACTTGTTTTACCTTGCCCTCGGTTCAAAGAGCATTCCTCAAAGGACGTAAAAAGCCTTCTCATGCCCGTTAAACCCCTCGCTCCTTTGGCTGTCCTCCCCCAGGCACACTCCTTCTTCCGCCACGTCAACTGGGACGAGCTCCTGGCCCGCAACGTAGAGCCCCCCTTCAGACCCTTTCTGGTGAGTCTGGCCCCGTCTGAATAGCTTCCCTGGGAGACATCGAAACATGCCAGGGGAGACGTTCCCCCATCTTATTTACGTTCGATCTTTGGGATAGGGAAAGGGGTGTTTGAGTCCCGGGTGGAAGGCACTTGCTGCGTTGGGTTCGATCTTCAGTTTCCAACGTCTACCGTCCTCCGGAAGAGAAGAAAGGTTGCCGCCACGCCTGCCTGCTCCATAATAACGTGTATCGGACTCCACGTAGATCCTGGTTAGAGAATCTGCTGAATGCCAGTTTCTTGATCTCTGATCTGTCCCTATTCTTCACCATATTCAATTGTTTTTGGTTTAAGCAACCCTTTCCCCAGGGATCATTCTAGAACTCAGTAAGTACTCGGATCAATACAGTTATTTACCAACCGCCCCCACTTCCTCCTCTTCCTCCCCGGCAGCAATCGGCCGATGATTTCAGCCAGTTTGACTCCAAGTTCACCAGCCAGCCCCCGGTGGACAGTCCGGACGACTCCACCCTCAGCGAGAGCGCCAACCAAGTCTTCCTGGTAGCTACCTCCTCCTCCTCCTCCTCCCCACTATTGTTGGCCAAGTTTGTATTTTTTTTTTATTGATTAATGTAATGATAAGAATATTAATTCATTTATCAAGTACAAATAATAAACATTTGCTGCTTAATGTAGCAGTCCAATTCAAATGTATGCATCATAGATCATTTTGAATAGGAATTGTTTATTTTTCATGGTTGCTTGTCAGAGGAAATAAGAACATTTAAGACATAACTTTGGTCTCTGGTAACTTTATTATCAATGACATTTGATAAGACTTGAGTATTAATCAATTAATATAATCATCAGATTAATCGAGTATGAGAATAATCATTAATTGCAGCCCTAGATGGTGTTGATGGACGATGAGGATTCACAAAAGTCCAACATGTGGCATCCTAAGTCAAGTGTCCCCTAGCAAAGCTGAAACGGCCTTGTTTTGATTAGACCTTCGGAAATAAAAAAAAAAATTGAGTGGACTTCTTGTTTCAGCCCACCCCCTTCTTCTTAAGGAGTAGGTTGTTCCGAGAATAGGTTGATGTCTGTTCTGGTCCCTTCCTGGAAGCTCTGCGTTGCATAAGAGGCCCCAGTCAGCATCCCATTGCTCATCATCAGCTGTGGGCTGTTTTTGGAAAGATGCGGGGTTCTAAAGCAGCCGGGTTTGTTTTTCTTTCCCCCCCCAGGGTTTCACGTACGTCGCTCCTTCCGTTCTGGAAAACCTAAAGGAGAAGTTCTCCTTCGAGCCCAAGGTCCGCTCGCCGCGCAAGTTCCTAGGGAGTCCCAGGACACCTGTGAGGTAACGGCCGTGGTCTGGTTTCTCCAGAAGTCTTCCTGACCACTAACGGATTGTTCCAAGGAGAATGCATTTATGAGTTGGTTTAGTTTCCAGGGATGACTTAAAATGATCCAGAAGCACTCAATTTGCCTTTTACCTCTATTTTGTAATTTTACACTTTTTAATTCAAATCCAAATCAACTTGAAGTGAAATCATATTTATGGCATGCATGCCATTAAGAAAGAGCATTTATTTCTGTTTCTGATAGCCCTCTCAAATTGTATTTTTTTTATTTTCAATATGGAAACACATTTGTTCAGTGCTTACTAAAACGTTTATCGTAAGTTTTATGGCTCTCCGCTTCAGTCGTATTTGTATAAACCAACCAAACCCCCTGACTTTGTCCACTCCTGGTCTCTCTCTCTCTCTCTTCCCCCCCAGCCCTGTCAAGTTTGCCAACGGGGACGTCTGGCCCCGGGCCCCTCTGCTGTCGGGCCCCCCGCCCCTGGTGTCGGCCTGCGGTCTGGCGGGGCACCGGCCCGCCGAGGTGTCGGCCGGCGTGGAGCACATGGACGTGGGCGGCCACGGCAGCTCGGAGGTGTCGGCGCCGCTGCCCATCCGCCGGCCCGCCAGCTTCGGCTGCACCACCCCCTTTAAGAAGCAGGCCTACCCCATGAACTCCAAACGGCCCGAGCACCTGCGCTTGAACTTATGACCTTAGCTGAGCCCCCTCGCCCACTGGACCGGAGCACTCTGCTAAAGGCCCCTTCTATAGTGGTTTATTTTGTTTTTTTGTGTTTAATCAAAACGGTCTTATGGGTTGATTGATGGCTTTGGATACGCACCAATCACCAGCTCCTCTTCAGGGAGTTCCCGCCTTCCCACCACACAACACTCCTCCTTATTAGCTGAGCCTGGTTTACTCGGTCTTTGCAGATAACCAATAGAATACTTATTTTATTTTATTTTTTTACGATTGGACCTGTCACAGGGACTTTTTCGCTCTTCTGACAAGCCAACTCATTGGCCGGGTTATCCGCTGTGAGAGCCAATGAGAGTGACTTATTGGTCTCTGGCGTGCTGTGCAGGCTTACTGCTGTCCTATACTGGTGCTATTACTTCAAAACTACAGTGTTGAACCGTGAGTGTATTCTAAGGTCGGTAGTTCATCCGTGGAGGTTGACAGTTCCTAGATGAACACACCATCCATTTTCAGGCCATGACGGGATGCGGCGTTAATCTAGGATGAACTCTCACCGATAGAAAACGTTGACAATTCCTCAACGAATGTAGTACTCCCATGTTTTTCAATCTTCCATCCCTTAATGCCTCAGTGTTGGGGAAATCACATTGCCTTTTTATAATGCCTGTACACTTGAACACACAGCAGGGGACTAGAGGGATGGCTTTGCTGGAAAGCGGCTCTGAATAGACTGAGTGGATATTTGAGCAGAAAGCATCACTCCCATCCCGAGTCAATATGGAAATGTTGCCTTTTTGCACCACTGGTCCAACTCAATGCTGTCCCCAGAAATTCTCAGTGGAAGTTGAACTTGTGGTGAATGTAAACCCACTTTAAAAAGCCTTTTTCTTTTCTTTCTTTTTTTGTGTGCGTGTGTGTGTGTGTCACTTATCTCACCCGCACCTCACTCAAGAGTATTCTTGCAGAAAGACAAAACTAAACAATTATGTTTCTATGTTTTGGATGCTTGCGTCGAGTGGGGAGACCCGTTCCGTTGTGTTTTGCGGTGTTGCCTGTTGGCTCTGCGGATGCCTACTGTGCATTACCTTTAACAGGTGTCTCAGTGGACTGAGGAACCAATCGTGGACTGCGCAGTCTAACCAAACCTGGTTGGAGTGCATGTGTTTATAAAACATACTTTAAAGCTGCTATTTGAGACTATGGGGTCGGGCCCAAACTGCAGATGGTCCAAGATGCAAATAAGGTTACTACAAGGTCACTTTAACTAAGTGAAGCTGTTCAAAACTTTTGTCAGGGTGGGTGGAAAGTAACCTGCTTACATTCTTATTTGTTGCATTCAAATGGCTATTTTGATTGACTGACCAAATGCACTGTAAGGAAAGGCCAATCATTTTTTTTCTTCTTTTTATCCTTAGTAATGTTTCAACTGATACTACTTGCCTCCGGTCAGCAGCCGTGGATGGCTGTGACCATTTGACGTGAATTGCTCACCAGTCTTGATTCTGTCAATCATTCCTTGAATGAAATAGTACATTTGATTGTTTTGGTTTGAGAGAGTCCATTTTTGAAGTGGAAATATGCCTTCAGTTGGAACCTCTAGATTGATCAAGAACCTTCTAAATTGACCTACAGGTTCCACCAACCTAGTTCTTTCCACATAATGATCTTAAAGGTTTGATTATTGTTTTTTGGGGGGTGGTACCTTTTCTCATTTGACACTTTAACTTGTCAAGTAAACTTTCCCATGTCAAGTGAATGAGAAACCACACTACGATTAATTACATCTCATTAACAAGAAATCCATATTAATCTGCTGTTTTCAAGCCATTACTTAGTTCCACTATGCAAACAATGTCGATAGTACGCTATGATAGTACACAGAATGTTTACAAATCTGCTAAAAGGCTCTATTTATGTTCCTTTATATTGTCATACAAATAATTGTATTATTTTTGTCAATGTAATGAAACTTCGAGTGCAGCTTTTTTATTTCCAAATTTTGGACACTGTCTTACTTGTGTTATTATTTAATGTACATTTGAATATCTTTTTAATAAAATCTTTGATTTCAAGTTTCGTTAACAAAATATTTAGTTAAGTTATGGCAGGTTCAAAGAGGTGAATGTGAAACCTCAAGATTATTGAATATAACTTAGAAAGCATAAAAAGTAAGTTATATAAAATGCTTTGAAGATGATATGCTTTTTCAATGTATCTGAATGGCTCAATATTTGAGTTTTTCTTGTATTCGGAGGGCTTTATTGTTTTACACATCGTGTATACACTCGTGTCCAGAAAATGAGTTTGCCAGCACCCTACAATGTATACAGAGAACATGACATTACAAATTGAAGATTGTTACATGGGGTAAATGTTAATTAGCATCATTTACATAGAAAATAATATAAAAGTTAAAACCCTAATCTTCAAACATGAATTGAGCGCTCCCTAGCTGTGGGAAATGTACATGGAAAATGTTGAGGCCTGATTATCATGTCATTGAGGTTAAACAGATTTGAAAACTATAACTTCTTCTGCTAAAATGAACAAAAACTTCTTGAAGTTTATACAGGAAAGTCCACCTGTTCACCAAAATTGCAATACTAATATGGAAAGACCGTCTTGCCTGTGCATTAATACACTGAGTCCTGTCTATAAAGGTAAAAAAAAAGCCCATATAATATACTAATAAAGAAATTCACTGATATAACTTTCTTTGCTTCTTATGTGTCTTAATAGATTGCTGACATCATAAAAGTATCAAACAAGATTTTCTGAAAAAGGCATGTAAAACAAATGCATGGTTAACATCTTTGTATAATGTTTAACTTTTGTCCTAATGTCCATAAACTTCGTGTTTTTTTTTGGTAAGTATCGATGGTTTGGACGAACATTGTTTTGAAACTTTGCTGCCCCCTATTGATCTCTCCACAAAGTCCACAAAGAAGCATGCTCTTTCGGTCTTACATCATTTTGATGGCTTTAGATCTATAATGTGTCCATGGTTTAGATGCTATACAGAGGAAGAGAGGAGAGAAGCATGTGAAAAGCAACTTGAAACTATATTAAAGGGACAATGTGTAGCATGTAAGCAGGTAATGTGTTCGCTAAAATCAATGTCTTCATTCATAAAAATGTCCTCATGACTGTAAAATCACCTCTGTCAATAATTGGACTCATCCTCCTACGAAGTATTTATAATATTTACATTGAACGGGTATGTCCTAAGCAGTCATAGGACTCTTTTCGACCAATGAGATTGCTCGAAATTAAAATTAAATTTCGAAAAATTAGATCTCTCGAAATAAATTAAAATTTTTGACCAACGAGATCGCCCGATATAAATGGACATTTTCGACAAATGAGATCGATCGAAAAAATGAAATAATTCGACCAATGAGATCGCTCGCAATAAATAAATAATTTCAAACAATGAGCGCTCAAAGAATATATATTTTTTTATATATATATTTTTTTCTTGCAAAGTATGCACTTGGAAGGAGCTACCAAACCAAGGCAGTTGGTAAGTGTCACGATCCTACTGTTGGGTAATGTCAAGCTGGTGGGTAACTGGTGGTAATGGTAACTGTGGGAGTGGCTCCCTTGATGGGCCTTGATTATGGTCACCTGAGGGATCCAAGATGGCGACACAGAAGCAAGAGGGTGTCTGGATAGACAGCATGGTGCCCAGTGGTTACACTCCGAAATCATAACGCCAGGATTCCACTGGACGCGTTAAGGCCGCGGAACGGCTGCGACTTCTGCCCTGCGTCCATTTCCACCGCTCGCTGCCTTGCGAGCCAGCCGTATTCACACGAGATCACGCGATAATCCTAAACCTAATATCCTCACCATCCACTCCCAAAACTACTGCAATTAAATGCCACGCTTTGTCCTTCCGGCCATTGTCCTTATAAAAAGGATGATTTGGTACATAAATGACTTCATGTTGCTGAACTTCGACAATGAGTCTCTCATCGTCCATGTTGCCGACCCTCTGAGACCCTTTGATTGATTGACTGCTGACCTGGTGCCACCGGTCATTACGTAATAATGTTGATGTGAAGTTGTGATAGGCTGCATGAGCTGAGTATTGTTTTTTATTTGGAAAATTGACCGGATGCTCTATGGCTTTTACTTTTTCACTTCCTGCCCGGCTCGATCTGCTCTGTTGAAATTGACGCGGTTCAGCAACAGCTCGCGTCAAAAATAGATGTGCTACGGAATGATAGCGCTGCGGCGCGGCGAGCTGCTCCTGGGACGCTGCTGAGATGTTCTGCTGAGATGTTATGAACTGAACGAGACAGCTACCGTTCACCCCAACGCTTGGGCTATCCCCCCTACAAGAGAGAGTAGGACCAGAGCTCGCCAGGAACCCAGGTGAGTCACTACTCACGTGGCCGGAAGCTAGTTGCCTGCCAGCTGTGGTTGGCTACCACTTATGTGTCTCGACTCCTGCCTAGACAGAGAGCCGTTTTCCATATATACCAGTGGGGTTGTGACATAATTGGGTTGCTCGTCCGGGATTTGAATTTGGCTAGCGGGTATTACAGCCAGGCAATCTGTTGGCGAGAGAAGCGATACCGGAGTTGTATTCAGCTCATTAAAAGTTATGTGCTGTTAGCATTTGAGGGGCACATGGCTAAGGGTGGATTAGCCACTCTGTATCAGGTTCTCACGCAAACAGATGCTTGAGTATGTAAAGAACAGTAGTTAGCCAGCTTGGATAGCCAGCTTGGAAAGCTAGGGCTGTGGGGATTTGCAAACTAACTTAAGGATTGTTGGCTACATGTAGTTAAGTTTAGCATTGTAGAGATCACGTGTTGGCATTGTTTGTAGAGTGTTGCTACATAGGAAACTATTGTTTGGTTTTGTCAGGGTAGTCAGTATGGCGTCCGCACAGGTGGATCTCTCTGAAGGGTGCGTGGGTCTGACACGTGACCAGTTCAGGAGGCTAACGATGGAGCAGCTCATCTCCTTGGCTGGAGTTGAGGATATTGAGTTGGCTAAAGATATCAGGAAACCAGCAATAGTGGCATACTTGACTAGAGAGTTAAACCTGTAAAAGATGTGGTTGGAACAACAAGAGCAAGCTACACTCCAGACTGTGAAAAAGGAGTGGTTAGCTACCCTTCAGAGTGAGAGAGCGGAAAGAGAAGCAGCTTATGCACACTCTGAGAGGTTGGTTAGGTTGGAGGTAGAAAATTAGCCTTCACTCCCGGTAGGCATGCTGAAAACAGGGGCTCAGGTTTTGAGTTAGGTAGGGCCCGTATATTCATGCCTGTCTTTAAGGAAGACGCAGTGGATATCTTTTTCGAAATGTTTGAGAAAGTGGCCAAAGAGAGTGAGTGGCCAGAGGAAAAGTTGCCTCTCCTTGTACAGAGTGTAATGACTGGTAAAGCGCAGAGGGCGGTAGCTGCTCTAGACTGTCGGTTGGGTCTGGAGTATGATTCACTCAGGAAGGCTGTGTTGGAGGCCTATGGAAGTGTGCCTGAAGCCTATAGGCTTAGGTTTAGGGAGCTAAGGCGGCAGCCTGGCGAAACCTATCTAGACTTCTGGCGGAACCTGGAAATAGCTATTGATCGCTGGCTTAACTCCTGGGAAGCCTTTGATTATTCAGAGCTAAGGGCCTTAGTCTTGTTGAAACAGTTTAAAGCTAGTGTTTCCAGGGAAGTATAAATTTATCTTAATGAACGGGCAGGGAAATCTCCACGAGAAGCGGCTGAGCTTGCGGATAACTATGAAGTGATTCATGGCAAGAAGTCCACAAGTGAAGTAGGCAGGAGAAGGCCAGTTGACTCATTTAGTGGTGAACAGCAGTCAAGAAGTGCCCAATCTCTTGGTCGAGGCCCTTTGGAAATTCCGTGTTTCCGGTGCAATAAGAAGGGGCATAAGAGGAATCAATGTCCTGGTCTGAGGTCCAGTTTTGAGGGCTCAGGTAGGCCGGTGGCGCTGGTGTCTTCTGGCAGCGGTATTACCAGTGACCTGGAGGGTTATGAAGGGTTCACTTCGGAAGGGACAGTGGCAGCGTCTCAGGAGGGTCTTCAGGTGCCAGTAACAATACTGCGTGACACGGGGGCAGTTCAAACCCTGTTGTGTAAAGGGGTGGTGGATCTTCCATCTGCCTCATTCACGGGCAGATATGTATTGGTGCAGGGTGTAGCTGGTGGCTACGTGCATGCACCTATCTACCCAATGTATCTCAAATCAGAGTTAGTTTCAGCATGTGTTGAGGTCGCTGAGGTGAACAGTCTCCCAGTGAGGGGTATTGATTTGCTGCTGGGAAACGACATAGCAGGGACTAGGGTCAATCCAGAGGTTAGACTGCCCAGTCTACCCGGTTGAAATGAAGGAGATGGAGGCAGAGTTTCCAGAGGTTTTTACCTCATGTTTGGTCACTCGAGCTCAGGCTAGGGAAAAGCTAGCTGTTGGTGCACCAGCTCCCGGTGCCCTGTCATCACCCTTGGTTGATGAGGAGCCCATGGTGGATCTGAGTGACACTGTCTTCCCTCAGTGGTTGACCTCTGGCGTTCTAGAGGGGGTCAGAGAGCCTATCAGTGATATAGCTGCCGAAATAGGGACGTCCCAGAGTTTATGGAGTGCTGAGGTGACAGAGGTGTTGTTGCCTTCGGAGGTCGGTGATGATGGTGTTGCAGAGTCAGATGCCAGAGGGGTTGTTAGCTGTTCTGAGATGTCTAGGGCTCCAGATGTAAGCCAACCCACGTTCGTTCAGGAGCAGAAGGAGGATCCTTCCCTTGAGTATGCAGTTAAAGTGGCAACGTCTGCTAAAGAGAGTGACGACGTGGCAACAGGTTACTTTGTGAGAAAGGGGATTCTGTTTAGGAAATGGAGGCCAGCCAGTAGACCTGCTAGTGAGGACTGGGCTAGTTATGAACAGATTGTGCTACCACAGTCTTACCATGGAGAAGTGCTCCCCCTGGCACATGGCCCTCTATTCGGGGGTCATTTCGGTTTTAAAAAGACCCTAGCCAAGATAAGCAGGCAGTTTTATTGGCTAGGGTTACGCAAGGACGTAAAGGAGTTTTGTCGTCGGTGCCATTCCTGTCAGGTGGTGGGGAAACAGGGCAGTAAGCCGCCAGTTTCTCCTTTACAACCTTTACCCGTGGTAGGGGAGCTCTTCGCTGAGATAATGATTGACTGGGTAGGGCCCTTACCGAAAACCAAGAAGGGAAACGAATACCTGTTGACTATATTGGATACCGCCACAAGGTATCCGGAAGCCATTCCACTACATAAATCGTGGAGCATTTGCTTAAGTTCTTTGCATGGGTTGGTTTGCCACGCTCTATTCAATCTGATAGGGGCTCCAACTTTACAGCCAAACTTTTCCATCAGGTTTTGTCTGAGTTGAATGTGGTGGTCAAGCATTCTTCCCCTTATCACCCACAGTCTCAGGGGGCCATTGAACGGTTTCATGGAACCTTAAAGAACATGATACGTGCCTTTGTTGAGAGTCAACCTAAAGAGTGGGATGAGGCCATCCCGTTTCTGTTGTTCGCAGTTAGGGACGCCCCCACTGAATTCTTGGGTTTTAGACACAAAGTTCGAGGGCCATTACAGCTCTTGCGGGAGAAAATTATTCGGCCAGCAGCCCCCGGTGATGTGCTAGAGTATGTTTCATTAATGCGGGGTAGACTACAGTTGGCGTATGAGGTTGCCTCCAAGAATTTAGGGGCTAAAGCTTGCATGAAGGCCATGTATGACCGCAAGGCAGTGTGCCGCGTTTTTGATCCAGGTGATTTGGTCTTAGTTTTTAGTTAGTGGACTCGTCCCCTGACATGGTTAATACTAGGTTGTACAATACCCAGGCTCGTGCTGAGTTGGAAGGGAAGTTGGGGTACCTTACTGATTCCCAGCGGGGGGATGTAGTGCGTCTGATTGACCATTTCCCTTCACTTGTCAGAGATACTCCTGGTAGCACACATAGGGAGGTACATGATGCGGATACAGGGAATGCTGACCCTGTGAAACAGCATCCATATAGGCTCCCTCCGTGTAAGAAGTTGGTGGTACAGGAGGAGGTAGACTATATGATGCACATCGGGGTAATTGAGCCCTCAGACAGTGCCTGGAGTTCCCCAGTCGTCTTAGTTGCTCAAGAGGGCAGAGCAGGTAGGTTCTGTGTTGACTTCAGACGGGTTAACGTTGTCACAAAAGGGGATGCGTTCCCTCTTCCTCGGTTAGAGGATTGCATTGATCAGGTGGGGCAGAAGAGGTTTGTGACCAAGATCGACCTCCTGAAAGGTTACTTTCAGGTACCATTAACAGAAAGGGCAAAAGGAAGTGTCAGCTTTTGTAACCCCAGATGGGCTGTATCAGTTCAGGGTGATGCCTTTTGGCATGAATAATGCTCCAGCCACCTTCCAAAGGTTGATGAACTCCCTCACCCATGGGCTAGGAAATACTGTCACCTATCTAGATGACGTGCTAGTGTTCAGTGACACCTGGGAAGAGCATGGGGAGCACGTCAAGGCTTTATTTCAGCAGTTGGCTGAGGCAGGGCTCGTAATCAACCTGTCAAAATGTGAGTTTGGTAAAGGTACGGTCACATACCTTGGTCATCAGGTGGGATGTGGGGTGGTGCAGCCTCGGTTGGCTAAGGTTCAGGCCATTGCACTCGGCTGAGAAGGATCTTGGGGATGGGTGGGTTTTATCGCCGTTTTGTCCCTAACTTTGCAGCAGTGACCGACCCTCTTACCAATTTATTGAGGAAGGATGTGAAATGGGACTGGACAGATGGGTTTCAGGCAGCATTGACTCAGGTTAAAACCATTGTGTCTAGTGCCCCTGTTCTCAGAGCACCAGAGTTTGAGAGGCCATTCGCTCTCAGTGTTGATGCCTGTGATGTCGGAGTAGGAGCTGTCCTCCTACAGGCAGGAGAGGATGGTTATGAACGGCCGGTGGCCTACTTCTCAAAGAAACTCAACTCAAATCAAAGAGTGTACTCTACCATAGAGAAGGAAGCTTTGGCCCTAGTCTTAGCAGTTAGGCATTTTGAGGTATATATTGCGGGAGATGAGCAGGCAGTGGTGGTTTATTCCGACCATAATCCCCTAGCTTTCTTAGCCAGGTTCCGTAGTGCTAACACCAGGGTATTTCGCTGGGGTCTCGTATTACAGCCTTACAACCTGGTGGTGAAGCATATTGCTGGCAAGGACAACGTCATTGCTGATGCTCTCTCTAGAGTGTGAGACCTTGTTTACGACTGTTGTCTACCGGATTTGGCAGAGGGTTCTCTTGTTATTTACAAGGTCCTCGTGTTTTCAATGTAATGGTTGAGTTCTAATTTAGGTTAGAAGTTATTTTAAGGAAAATGTGAAAATGAAATATAAGATTAGAAAAAAAAAACACAAAAGGACAGGTGAAAAATAAATAAATAATTGTTGTGTTTTTGTTTTGCTTATGGGGGGAGGAATGTCACGATCCTACTGTTTGGTAATGTTAAGCTGGTGGGTAACTGGTGGTCATGGTAAATGTGGGAGTGGCTCCCTTGATGGGCCTTGATTATGGTCACCTGAGGGATCCAAGATGGCGACACAGAAGCAAGAGGGTGTCTGGATAGACAGCATGGTGCCCAGTGGTTACACTCCGAAATCATAAGACTTTGTAAAGCCCATTCACCCACATAGCAGGACCACATCAGAATTAAGGATTCCTACGGGGAACGTGACCGCCCCTTTGCCGTCTTTGTTTGTCTATGTTATATGTCAAAGCAATAACTGAACGAGATAGCTACCGTTCACCCCAATGCTTTGGCTATCTCCCCTACAAGAGAGAGAAGGACCAGAGCTCGCCAGGAACCCAGGTGAGTCACTACTCACGTGGCCGGAGCTAATTGCCTGCCAGCTGTGGTTGGCTACCACTTATGTGTCTCTATATACCAGTGGGGTCGTGGCAGTAAGCGCGTAACCAGCTTAGAGAAGGAGGAGCTGGTTTCTCCCGAGTCCATGTCGGACTCTGCAGGTTCACGCTACACAGCGAGAGCTGGGCAGAACATTAATCACACTGATTAACATCTCCAGACAGGCAATCTCAATAATTAACCTGTACTTTTAACAAACCGGTCAAATACGTTAAGATAAATGGAAGCCTATTGTACTTGCCAATGTTAATATATATTAAGGGCAAAGATATGGGAAGTACAGGTTTTCTCTCTTGCAACAAGACAGCACTCTGAATCACAATTTGAATAAAATCTTGAATTGCAAGCTTTTTATCGTGTAGTTTGTGGTTGTAAGACAAAAAGTAGGAAAGAGACAGAGTTCGGTATTTTACTGTAATAAAATAGTAGGTGCTCACAATCTTTGGTTTAAGAAATGAAAGGAGGCTATAAATCACATCTATAGAAAAATAGTTTCATGTTTGGATCAAACTAATTTCAATGTCTTGTATTATTTTTTGACATGAGAAAATCAAAGCAAAATTGAAAATATTCAAAACAATAACCAAAGTTATACATAATCTTTCTTGTATTTGGGTGGGTGATCTTAACCGTGCTCATGGTAATCGTATTCCAATCTTATAGTGTGTATATACTATATACAGTGTATATATAATCGATATATTTATAAATTCTACTACATTCTGAATTCCTGCTGCACACATCTGATGTGCCAACAGGTGTGGATGCTCTCCTGCCATGAAGCAAAACAAACAGTAACATGGTTAATTCTGTCATTCGAAAAAAAGATAGATCAATCTCCCCAAATGAAAAAAAAAAAAGATTAAGTAAAAGATTACTTAATCAAAAAAAAATGGTGGGTGGGAGTAAATATAACAAATAATTAAATCAACACACTTTAGAAGATGTCCAACATTATTGACCCTTTACCAAAAAATAATAATAATGGTGAAATGGTAGACATTTCTAAATGGACGTAAGGAAAATCAAAACACAATGTTTGAGAAAACCACATTGACACAGGGGGGGGATTATAAAACTCAAAACCTTATTATTCCTGGCTACAAGTCCCCTCCCCCCCAAGATACACAGTTAAGACGTCAGTTACAGTCGGTGGGTATAGACTCTTGTCAGGGGCGCCGTGACCGATTAACACGGGTGTCGCTCATAACACTGAGCATGGGCCTGCACCATTTTATGTAGCAAGGCACAGGTCATAGACTGAACTAGTAAAGATAAGTCTACCACCACCCTCCATACCCTGAGATATAAAAGTAGCTCACCCTAAATCAGTGTACGGGTGACACCCGTGTTTATCCTACAATGGCGTCTCCGGGGAAAAAGGTCTATTGTCAGCCATAAAAGCTCACGCACCAAACACACATTCAAAACACGCAAACACACATATCGATAACTATGTGGGAGGGGTTAAAAAGCGAGCGTCTCCGCCCTGGGGGAGGAGTCAATAGATTTGCAGGTGAGGGGAGGTCGCGCCGTCCCTCCACTTGTACACCTTCTCTGTGATCACAGTGCGGCACAGCGGGCAGCTCTTCTCCCGGTTGAACCACAGCGCGATGCACTCGTCACAGAACACATGCTGCAACACACGCACACACACAGACAGACACAGACACGCACACACACAGCGTAAGAGAAAAAAAAGTGGTTTTTATTGTCCATAATTGCCTGATTAATTCTGCTAAATCATTTCTTAAATGTATTTTGAGTGTTACTCCAAGAGGGTTAAGCATGGAAATATTACTCATAATGTCATACTCGACTAGTAATGAACATGGTAGTCTTTTTGTAGAGCCAATCTTTCTAACTTTTAAACTGCATTCGGCCGCACACCTAGAAACGTCTGTATGGTCATAATGCATGCTCTCAAAAATAAAAAGGATATATTTAGCTTTAAATTATTAGTGCCAAATTTTTGGCACTATCTTTTGCCAAAATAAAATCAGTTTGGCCATGAACAGGTAATAGTTACACCCCTTACCTGGCAGACCAGTGAGCGAGGGTCCCGGTACTCTCCCTGGCAGATGGGACACACGTCTCCCGCCTCGCTACACTGACTCCTGCTGGCCGGCATCCCCGTATGCTGACGCAACAGAACGGCACAATAAAGAGCATCGTTACAATCCTGCTCGCCTCTGATTGGCTAACTCACATTAATCCCTAGTGAGCGAAGTATATCCATGTTAATAATTCACGGTCTGTTCTTAAATGTACCTCGCCCTTGGAGAATATCCTCACAGTCTTGGTGATGGCCGTCCGCTGGCTGTACAATCCTAAAAGCTGCAAAAACGACAAAACCAAACCACTGTAAATCCATACATGGGGAAACTATGTTCTCAAGCACCAATGAACAGGCAGAAAGCTTCAGGCGGGCTGGTAAAGATCCAACAGCAGTAGCGGCGGTGGGGGTCACCTTCATTATGAGGTAAACCAGGGCCAGCAGGACCCCCAGGGTGAGGCCTGTGTTGCCGTCCACCTCCTGGTAGGTGACCAGGTAGCGGAACCACGGGGGCACCGGGGCCAGGGCCTGGTAAATCTGGCCTAGCTCCTCTGTTAGCATCAGCCAACGGCCCTGGAGGAACACCACGGCAGATTAGCACAACACGGTTAACATGGCGCTAACAGAGAACACAGGGGCTACGTTCCAGAACGACGTCCGATACCCTGCTTTGGGTGGGCTCGTGGACTTGAGCCTGGAGGAGCAGCTAGTATGAGCAGCTAGTGGTTGAGCAGAGGAAAAGAAGCAGTTTGGAATGATCCCGCTGAGCTGCTTTGGTGTTGTTAAAGGCAAGCCTTCCGATGCGCTTTAAAATAATGCATTAATGAATAGCTTAGTCAACATGAACACCTTTAGTAAACATGACTACCTTTAGAAAATGACGACTGAAAGTTAACTGTTCATTTTATCTTAGTAAATACTTAATACTCATTTACTAAATTGAACACCTGTTTCATTAATAAAGCCTTAATGTAAAGTGCTTCAAATGTGTACAGAGTGGCCCCTTACAGGATCAACACCACCACCCTTGTCTTCTGCGTTATGTTTTTCGTAGTTCCATTGTTCATGTCCTTTTTTGTGTTTTAATCATCAGTGACTCATGAGCACTGATCAAATAATAGTCAACTCTTTACTTTGATCAACAAGGTGCCACGTGGATTGTTTGCCTTGATGGTGTGTGGGTTTTGAGCCTGACTCTACCTGGCTCCTGAAGGAAAGCAGCGAGGAGGGTGGCAGCAGAATAAGGCACTTGGTTCCCATCATAAGGAACTTGATGATGAAGTTGGTGACACCGACGGTCCATAGCACCTCCCAGAACCCCAAGGGCTCGATGCTGGGGCCCAGGAAGATGAGGCTGGATGCATGGAGAAATCAATTGGTGTCAATTTGGGATCAGGCTTTCAGAAAACAGGCTTTTCCTGTTTAAACCAACCAACGGCGTCTCATTGTTTTACAATCGAGAAATGCAAAACGACAATGATATATGACCATTCTACTGTACATATAATACGTTTTCCCTTCCTCTATTTTGCTGATTATATTAATCATAATTCAAAGATATGCTGCCAATAAAAGACAAATGGGAAATGAGGAGTTCGCATTCAGCCTAGCTGTGTAAATATAGTCATGTCCGTTTCTCGTCTGGTTGGAGATAAGAAGACAAGCGTCCTACCAGTAGTGAAGGCTCTCTGGGAGGAAGGTGTAGTACAGGAGGGAGGTGGACAAGGTCATGAACAACAGAAGCCATAAGCACTGCAGCTTGGAGTGACGATCCTGCAAAGGACACCAGAGCCACTACAGTGAATGATCCATACACAAGACACAGCTTTTAAAAGTCATGAGGTGTTCTTATGCTATTGGCTACTCACCTGAAGAAAGACCTGGGTTTGAAGGCTTTTATTCACATACAGAAAGGTCATGAAGAGGCCAACGCCTACTGCCAAACCTGTAACACGTAGAGAACCTTTGAGACAACCATCTTTGGTTTTTGAGCGCAGCTTAAGGGATGCAGCTTTTTTTGGGGGGGGTAAGATCTTACCCAGAGCATGTTGTATGATCAACTTGGAACCGAGGATGACGAGAAAAGGAAGACTCTTTTGGATCCAGTGGTAGAGGTAGCGGAGCTCCGAGAAGGAGGAGCTGGTTTCTCCCGAGTCCATGTCGGGCTCCGCAGACTCGGGCTCATGTGTATGCGGGGGGTGCTGGGCCCTGCTGTGTCCATGTGAATGGGAGTGACTGTGGGAGCTGGCTCTGGACCTCCGAGATGAGGCACTCCCTGCACTGGTCTCCCCGGAGTCGCCGGTCATGTGTACCCGCACCTCTCCGCTCTCGGCAAGGGCCGGAGCTCCGGTGGGGGTCTGTGTTTTGGTCAGATGTTCTTGTTGCAGATTTAGGGACAAACCGTTTCCTGCGTGGGCATCTCGCTCGTCGGAATTGGGCTGCATCACCGTCTGGGACTCCTTCAGTTTTGATGCTCTTCTACTTTCACATCTTTGTAGAAAAACATGACAAAGAAGAAAGTGAAACTTAAATCTATAGATGACTGTACATATCTCCTCTGGGTCAGCATTACTTTAGCAGTACGTAGCTTCAGCTAAACATCTGTATAATTTATGTCACCAATATTATTAGGTGAAGGAAATCCTTCACGTCCATTGTTTGTGGTCGGATATCTTTATCAATGCATGTTTTTTGTCAGTGCAACGTATTTAAGCTAAACAATAATATTGTGACACAGGTGACGATGGCGGGTTATTGTTTACAATGCAATATGATTAGCATTAAACACTGTAATAAAAGCCAGACATGCGATCAGTTTATCAGGTCATCAGTAAAAACAGTGAGATCGGCCAGATCTATGCGATTCTGTGCAGGCTTGTTTACTAGTTATGCTAGCTAACCTTACAGCTGTTCAGTATTTTCGTTATAAAATCTTAGCGTTACCCGTCATATTGAACCCGGAGTTTCATTGTAAGCCGGTGATCGCCATCTCATGAACAGTATACATCCAGAAATGAAATAAAAGGAAAATAAAGAAAAAGCAAACGATCTTGATGCTTTCTAAGCCATTGGCTAATCGGACAGTGGGACCGTAACGTAAATACAGGCAAGCAAGAGCCAAAGCGGATGTCGTAAATGTCTTGCTCTTGTGCAGTTCAGTGTTGAGTGTAGCAGCACTGCCCTCTAGTGCATTGTTTCGGAAATGCAAGAAAGCCACTGTCGGGGCAAAGTACAAATTATTGTACAAATGTACAAGACATATTCAGACAGCTCAAATACATTTTTTTTTATAAAATTCTAATGAATACAAATCAACTTCAAGCTCAGTCATGTCTTAAGGAACAGTGGACCCCATAAATAGGGCATGGGGTCTTCTCCACTGTCGCCTCCACTGTCTCCTCCACTGTCTCCTCCACTCTGTCCTCCACTCTGTCCTCCACTCTGTCCTCCACTCTCTCCTCCACTCTCTCCTCCACTCTCTTCTCCACTGTCTCCTCCACTGTCTCCTTCACTCTCTTCTCCACTGTGTCCTCCACTGTGTCCTTCACTGTCTCCTCCACTGTGTCCTCCACTGTGTCCTCCACTGTCTCCTCCACTGTCTCCTCCACTGTCTTCTCAACACTGTCTTATCCTCCTCAACTCTGTGGTTCTGTACGGTATAGGAATATTATGAATGTCTAACCTACTCTACTGGTAAAAATAAGGTTATAATCCGGAACTAATGGTGTCTGCCAGCAATTCGGCGAGAGCTTATCGTGACATTTTTATGGGAAATATGAAATGTTAAAATGTTGATTAGAAAGGCATTAAAAGAGCAGCTACTGCGACAGAAGATATAATTCCCCCTCACATCCTTAATCACATCCTTATTCCCAAAAGCTTGCATATTGCGTTACATTTGACAACTCGAGCCCATACAACCTAATCAACAGTAGCTTATCCGTTTCATTCATCAATAATTGGATCTATTCAAGAAATTCAAATTAAGAAAGTAATGGTAGTCGTGCAACGCAGCGACTTTTTGTGAAAGCATTGCACAGGGAAGGACAGCCGTCAACGGCTTCCCTCATAAGCTCACACCGGGATCCCTGCTACAGCCCTGTAATTAAGTGCTTCGAGAAAGCCTTGTTTTGCTTCACATTAGAAACCATTTTGACCTGAACGAACGCTGTGGCTGCAATCGTTTGACTACGCAATGCTTCTGTTCGGCAATTGCCATGTCTGTCAATGGCACTAGCTTATTTTCCATTAGGAGTAACATTTAACACTGGAATTTACATGTCAAAATCATTCAAAATATACCCATTATACTGTACATTGCAATTTTATTTTATTTTTTTCTTGTATGTAATAATGAAGAAGTCCAAATAGTCACAGCAATCTAATATCAGGTAGGGTTGAATTGTGTTCAATGCACTAGAGAGGTCTACTGGTGAATTATTTTTGGACCAGATGAAGAAGCAGCAGGACACCAACATAAACATAAATACATGCCAATAGGTGGACATGCATGCACACATTCTTAGCAGGGGCTGGATCCAATCCCTAACCTGTGGTTAATGTCATCATTCGAGCTAGCCAGCACCACTATGAGTGCCTCTATTTGGTTGGAACGGGAACGTGAGAGGAGAGGAGTTTCTCCACGCAATATTGATAGGCGAAACATAGCTGTTAGGTTAGATGATGATGATGATTATGAGGATGATGATGATGAGGATGATGATGATGATGATGATGATGATTTCCATAGGTTGTGGTGGGGTTGCAAGGTAGGATTGCTCATGTTGTGTTAGTTTAATGTCATCTTTTGTTGCACCCAATTAACACTCTCTAAAGTCTATCATTGCTCTCCAATAAACCCATTTTTTTTTTATAATGCAGAGTGGTCAAGACATGGTAATCACTCAGTTGAAATAAACTGTGATAGGATCATTATTTCTTTCCAGACTTTCTCATTCCCTAGTTGAAAGTGAGTTTTACAGCTTCTCATTTGTTTAATCTGAACTGACCTGCACTACTTATGACTCAACTCTCCTTTATTGCATTTAATCTCCATTTAATCTCCTTTTGATCTGCTGGGCGTTAAGAGCTTCTTGAAGCCTTGGTCCACTGATAGTATAAAATAGAGTTAATGCTACACACTGATAGTATAATAGTATAATGGATGTTTTGATTGGTTTATTGTGCAGCTATCATTTCACCAAAAACTAAAACATTTGGAAATCAGTAGATCCTAATTCGCAAATGGAACTATTACTCTGAAAAAATGTAACCTTTGGCTCTAAAAAGAATACTGTTACTGGCAATAGACATGTTCTTCCATGTTCTTTCATTAAGAAAGTTACTATAATTATGTCTGTGAAGGGGATTCATGTGGCCTCAATCCATCATATCAAATTAGAAATAATTGCAGCCTGAGTCACCAGCACACTTTTGAAATCCTATATAATTGTCTCCCATCAGATTGAGACCTTGATGATCAAACTACGTTCGCAGCTGGCAAAAACGCATTCCAATGAACACTGGGCATTCTTGTGTTTTCATATTTCATAACCACTCCAATCACAGCTTTTCCGAGCTTTCTTCTGAACCACATGGAGATGGGTGAAATAATGAGCCTACAAAAGAAGTTCTCCACTCCTGCCTGCGGCGACCCAGGTCACAGAGCAGTTCCTTTTTGTTCTCTTCAGTCAGTTCTCTTCAGTGGCTATCAAACACCTACATGATAGGAGTCTGGGAAGGATCCCAACACGAGTCAGGGAACTGTTACTGCATATAAGAAGAACACACAAACACACAAAACCCTCTATACAAACACACAAAACCCTCTATTAATCCTCTCCACCAAACTAAAACAGCCCAGGGCATATGGGCCGAATGGCTGTGGGGGGTTTGAGGCGTCCACGGAGGTCCCTACTTCCTAACAAGGTAAACGGAAGCTAATAGTGAATGTCATTACAAATAGAGGACCATTAAACCCAAATTGAAGAAACAACATTTGGGCCAATTTGAAAAACCTGTTACCATACTGTGCCTTTCTATTAGCATTTATCCGATTTCTGTGTTGGAAATACTAGCGAAAGGAATGAATAACGAGGGAGGTAGAGGCAACTAAATCAATCAGCGATGCACATAATTTGGTATGAATTCCAATTATGTGGCTCAAGAGAAAATAGTTATAATTCCTGCTCACTTGCTGTGAAATAACCATGAACTGATAGTCTACCCTTGGCTTTAAAGTAACGTGCAAAATGCTGAAGTTAATTTCAACATATAAATAACATTGGTACCGTGTTCGCATAGTTTACGTCCCCAGGCCTGTTCAAATAGGCCTAGGCCTATGTGATTCATCACTTTCAAATTGTATAAATATTCTCCCTCTTCATCCCACGAGCTATTGCTGCTGGAAATCTACTTCTGTTCTCCCCCCTTTTTTATATATATATACAATTGTATTCAATTACAGTCAACGTATCGAGCTTAAAGCGACTGTGATTGTAATCGCGTTGTGTTTATTTTCCTCCAGGAGGAAGGCCAACCTGATCACACATGTAGCACCTGCTCGTTCATTCCGCTGGTGTATGCTCCCGCTGTAACGCGGCTCACTGCCAGGCAGCGCAGCCGCTCTGCCTGCTCGCCAGCCTGCGCTCGCTGCTCCAGGTTACCGCAGATATCATACCTCCCGCTGTTTAATAAATAGAGACAACCACAGCGGACAAAGTTTAACTGCCACGTCCGATCTTCCTCTAGTTCTCCCCTCGTAATGGACGAGGCGTACGACTGTGTTTGCACTCTGCTGGGCCCCGTTCTTTTATCCTATTTGTGGAAGCGTTGGAATTATAGCCTGTTAAGGAAGCTCAAGAAGTAAAAATGGTGTGTGTGTGTGTGTGTGTGTGTGTGTGTGTGTGTGTGTGTGTGTGTGTGTGTGTGTGTGTGTGTGTGTGTGTGTGTGTGTGTGTGTGTGTGTGTGTGTGTGTGTGTGTGTGTGTGTGTGTGGCAAACTAATGTTGTTACTGGACTGCATTCAGAAGTCAGGACCATGGGTATAAGGCCAGGACCCAATAGCGTAACAAATGATGTTGTAAGACACCAAAAACAATGTCAATCCTGTCTTGGTCATTTCTGTTGCATTCAAACGCTTTACTTGTACATCCATTGAGCACAGGGAAACATTGACCTCATATTGTTACTCTTATGTTTAAACTCGCTTTCATATACATGTCATTAAGGAGCAGGGAGGGGGGGTATCTTGCTCGACAGAGGCCTGCAGGTACACAGGCTGCAGACATTGGGGGATCCAACCTAGTGCTATCCGAGCCAGCCACTTGATTACACTGCCCTCCTCCGACAGTGATGGTAGCATATAACCGCTGAAACAGCCTGATTCCCTCACCACCACCCTGAGCGCCCTTGGAAACGGTCAGAATAGGAATAGGAAGCCCTGTGACTTCTCCCTTCTCAAAGAGGTTCGGGCCTTCCCGGTGAAAGCAGGTTAATTTACTGTTGTAGCCGCCCGTTCCCGTCCGTTCCCTCCCGTTCCCTCCCGTTCCCTCCCGTTCCTGCCTGTTCCCGCCCGTTCCCGCCCCCCCCACTATGGCTGGTAATTATGTCATTACACTATAGAATTGTCAGTGGAGTCATTTTGGAGCCGCTTATGCTCCAGTCAAGGTATCCTGAGTGGCGTCCTGCAGGGTAGGGGAGGGGGCAGGAGGGACGGAGGTTAACTTGAAAGAAAAACTTGCAATCTGTCAGAGAAGAGTATTATATGAGGGCAGACAACGGGAGCTGTGACCTGACATGCTCCCTCTCATCGTTTCGCTCTCTCCCATCCCGGCAGCCTCACCTCACTCTTGGAAGCATGGCTGGCAGATCCTCTGGATGCTTTCTACAGTTCGCTGGACCTCTATGGGGGTTAGGGGGGGAGGGGGGGGAGGGGTCTGTGTTGTGGATTTTTTGTATGTGTGAGTGTAGCATTTTTTGGCCAATCCGTTACTTAAAACCATTTCCAAATGTTTACATTCAGTATATCATTGGTTCTGCTACTTCACTAGAAGTACGCTGTGCTATATTAACAATTGCATATATTTGCGTCTCTACATATATATATCTATTTAGAGTGAGTGTACGATTAGGGAGCCTGAACCCTGAGAATGGCCCACTCTGAATCGCATTACAGTTAATAGCATCTCAAAATATCCCAGCGAAACGCATGAATAAATCAAATCCAAAGAAATGGATAGAAAAAAAAAGTGTAAGCACATCATATGTTCATAAGTGTTCATTAGCTCAAGTAGAGACCAGCTCCTTCTTAATCATGCGTGGGGCTAATTGCACCCCACCTGCATCCAATTAGATCTTAATTGGATTAGAGCTTAATCCCTTGTTTGGGTTCTGCTGAGCAGCGCATTACATAGAAAACAGTACAACCTTGAGGAATATTCTCAAGAATAAACCAGCAGACCGAAACAGATCAAGTAAACGGATAAAGAAGATACATTATAACGCCTATACTTCAATGAAGGCGCAGGGTAGCAGCATCAATCCTTGCATTTTATGGGCAAAATACCAAGCAATAAAAAACTGAAAAGGGCCTAAATCAAAGGCCATATATTCATAATCATTTAGCTATTATGGTCTCGTCACTGCATAAACCGCTTACACTTTACAAATATGCTACATTAATGAACCATTCATGAGCATTTGCTAATGCTGTAATAAGCATTTTTACATCCTTATTATCTAACTCTAATGAGACCATTAGTTAACTTTTTATTATTTGTTAGTTATTTGTTAGTTCAATCCTATTACTGCCTTTACTAACGGTAATTAATTTGGCCTCATTGTCAAGGGTTACAGATTAAACTTTACCCCTTCCCACTAAGTTTTTCATCTCAGTTTCGGCTCTGTGTTTTTAAGTGTGGGGGAATTCCTTAACATGTTGGAGTTGTGTATGTTTCTCTCTCTCTCCTTTGCAGTATTTCTGTGTCTTGCTTCCCCAGAACGCCTTGTTCCTTCGGTTTGTGCTGACCTTGGTCTGGCTTAGAGATAAATCAAGGTGCTTTCCATTGTGGATTCATAAACATGGATACAGACTGTAGTTTGACGTATTTTGATCAGATAATAATCCAGAATAATTTCCTTATCCAGTTGTTTAAAACGCTTATTTTGTAATATAACTCTTCCAAAAATATTAACCTGTTACAGGGGTAGGCCTGGATGCACTCCATTAGTTCCCATTTCTTCCAGCAGGTGTCATGTAAGGACTTAAAATGAGAAGAAGCAATAAACATAGACGATGTTAATTGAAAGGACAATAGATGCGAGTTTTAACAACAATAAATTAACGATGAAATACGAACATTAAGGGGATAATCCCCCCGAAAAACACAGTTTAAATCCAACTGATCGATATAGGATTAGCAGCTTTAATCAGGCGATGCCAAGTCAAAACATCAGGCCTGAAAAGCACACCAGATTCACGGCTATTTGCAACAGCAGTTGTTCTGTGTCCTCTTGTCCTCACCACCAAGTTGATAAGGAAGTGGTAGACAGGGACCTCTAACGTCAGTGATTATTTGGCGCCCTACTCCCCGGCCAATTTGTCACAATGCCGACAGCGTGGCCCTTCTGATTTGTGTTCCTTTTTACTTAATGGATGAGCCTCCTCCTCTTCTTAGGGGCCTAGGGAAATAAACTGCCTCACTGGCGACCCCCCACTCGTCAGAGAGAGAGAGAGAGAGAGAGAGAGAGAGAGAGAGAGAGAGAGAGAGAGAGAGAGAGAGAGAGAGAGAGAGAGAGAGAGAGAGAGAGAGAGAGAGAGAGAGAGAGAGAGAGAGAGAGAGAGAGAGAGAGAGAGAGAGAGAGAGAGAGAGAGTGTGTCTCTCTCTCTCTACTGGTGACACTGATGCAAAGTAGGGGCCACATATGTGATATTATTCGATCAATTTTAATCTGTTCAAGTACATATGTATTTGTTTTGTTGTTTGCCTACCACAAGAATAGATCATCTTGGCTGTCATTACTTCTACTGAAACACCCCATTATGAAGCGATATCGGCACAGGCCCATGCGTCATTTCATGATGTATGGGACAAGATTATACCTTGAGGCTGTTATCGCCTGAATGTGAAGATACTTCAACAACCTCCTTTAGCAGCCAACACACTCTTTCCTCACTCTGATGGATGGCCTACATCATTCTGATCCTATCTTGTCACCGATATGATGTACTTGTTTTGTTTCGCCGCTCCGATCGGGGCCAGTAAAAACGTCCATTGTAGTGTTTAGCTGCTTGGCCTGAAGCCCGTTCTGCAGAGCAGCCCAGGCGGCAGAGTAAATGATTCAGAAGCAGGCCAGGAGATCCCACGCGTGGCTCAGTGAGTCAGGAAGCCCACCGCTGATGGAACTTATAACACAATCTGAAATCACATGACTGCCTTTACACCGAATCCCTATTGCCATGGTAGACCTGCCTGTCAAAGTCCTGCGGTGTTTTGTTAAAATAAAGGTGGATGATTGAAGGAATTATGGTAACAGTCTCTTGATTGATTTTTTTGATTTATTCACTGCTAGAATCATGTCAGAGAGGCAGGGGCCTGCACAGCCTCCCGGTGCCAATCCTAATAAATCCTCATCATAGAGCAGCGAATACAGCTCCGGCCACTGCTCCAGGCTACTGCCACAGCTAAAGCTACTGCAAAATCCCCTGCTCAGCCTGCACTGCATGATTCCTGAGCAGGCAGCGCTTTCCTGTGATGTGCCCTAGAGATGGAGTAACAGTCGGCCTGGCCTGCCGTTGGCCTGCTGCTACTGGGGGTGCTGATGGTGTGTGTGTGTGTGTGTGTGTGTGGGGTGTCCCTGGATACCCAAGGGCGATGTCTTTATAGAACTGGGAATGTTGGAATTCAAAACACTACTGAGTGATTCGCTGTGTGTGTGTGTGTGTGTGTGTGTGTGTGTGTGTGTGTGTGTGTGTGTGTGTGTGTGTGTGTGTGTGTGTGTGTGTGTGTGTGTGTGTGTGTGTGTGTGTGTGTGTGTTTCTGTCTTTGTGCCAGCGAGAGGGATTTATACAAAGTACCGCTGGAGAAAACAACGAAAAAAAAGAAGCACTGCTTCAATGTAAAGCACTTTCGGTTCCACATAAGCATAACTAGCTCTCCATGTCTCCATGAGTACAGCGTTTTGACCAGCGCTGCACAGAGTTACCGACTGACGGCCTGTTGTGTTGTGAGTGTTGCGGTGCGCGTCTCCACCACACCAGAGGTCATCTCCAACATGAGTGGACATGAGTCGACCTCCCTGGCCCCTCTCTGCGTCAAGCTGGGCGCCGGCTCGACATTGATTTCTGCACGAGGGCCTCTAACGAGCGAGACACCTTCCTGTGTGTGTGTGTGTGTGTGTGTGTGTGTGTGTGTGTGTGTGTGTGTGTGTGTGTGTGTGTGTGTGTGTGTGTGTGTGTGTGTGTGTGTGTGTGTGTTGGTACAGGCGGTTGTACAGGCGACCTTTGTCTAGTGTGTGGCGGTGTTCAGTTACAGCAGCGGATGAATGTTTTAGTGTGTGTGTGTGTGTGTGTGTAGAATACATGACGTCAGGCCAGGAACACTGTGGCGGTCCTATATTTCAGCGGCGGGTGGGGGGTTGACCGGATGGGAGGGGGGTCAGGTGTTGCGGGAGGCTGTGCAGAATCACAGTACTGGTGAACCAATTCAGCTGAGTCTATATGTGTGTGTTTCTACTAAGCGGAACAGACCCTGTGGAGGGAAAAACGCACACCGTGTCCAGTGATTTTCCTTTATATTCTGATGAATGGCATCATGTCATCCGGGGCCATGTGATTGTTATCCAGTCAGCCAAGCAGAGGGGACGACAAAAAATTGTGTGAATTAAAGCTGTGAAGTTATTGATTGTGTTTGTGTTGCGTTGGCCCATTTGCATCAGATGTCAAATTGCATTTTGCATTGCAAATGAAAGAAGGCACGCACGGAGGAAGATAATGGCTTTATCGTCTGTCTGTCTGTCTCCCCTCTCTGTGTTTGAGTGTGGCAGGGCTTGGCTCAGATGTCAATGCACCTTGCATAACTTGAGGAGGGGCAGAGTGGGTTTATCAAATATTTACACTTAGTCAATTAATTCCCACGAACATCATGAATAACACTCAGACGGTAGACATAGACACACACAATGAATGCTCGCTGTCTCTCGACCCTCCTTTTGTCTCTCTCGCCTTCCCTTCTGCTCCTTCACGTCAGTGAATACATCTCGCTGTATGCCCTGATAGTCCCTGTTCATACTGAGGAGCGCACTTTACTTATATCAAATACAAAGATGATGGAAACTCAACAAAGAACCCTAAAAGATCAGAAAATGGGAATGGACTTTAGGGATAATGTAGACCTGGGAATATTAGCGACGTCCCTTTAAGGGCTCCATGATTATTCATCAGTTGAGTAGGAAGCTATGTTGGACACCTCCTTGTTGGCACGGTGATGCGCTTGTTTGGGTGTACTGTCGGTCAGAGTTCAATGCAAATAAGGCATTATACACTCGCCTTCTCTCTTCCCTCTATCCCTATTCTTTTTTTGTATCTGCCTCTCAAAGTACACTATATCTGTTCCAAGCTTTCACTTTTTCTTCCTCAGTTTTATTTTTTCTACTATCAATCGTACATAATCTAATTCCTCTCTCTCTCTCTCTCTCTCTCTCTCTCTCTCTCTCTCTCTCTCTCTCTCTCTCTCTCTCTCTCTCTCTCTCTCTCTCTCTCTCTCTCTCTCTCTCTCTCTCTCTCTCTCTCTCTCTCTCTCTCTCTCTCTCTCTCTCTCTCCCCCCCCACCCACACCTGTTTTTCTTTATTCACCTGTCTCTCCTCAAGACACACCATCACTATCCACCACCGCTGTGTCGTCAACGGCGACATAACAAGGGAGCGGTTTGCGCCGCATTAATAGCGCACACAGCCAGAACGGGAGACCTTTTTTTTATTACACAGCTAGAACGCAGGGTGGAGCGATCATTCAGACGGATGTGTTCCAGGCATTCACTGCCGCTCTCTGGCTTTGATTATGCAGTTAATTTGCAGTCATATTTTTTTCATTTCTTTCTTCACACTGCACGCAGGGTCAGCTGTTGCTGAGCGCCTCAAGGAAGTCGAATAAAGCAGTAAAAAAAAAAAAAGGGGGGAAGATGTTGTAATTCCTCCATCCTTTTTATGCAGACCGGACTATTAGCACCAGATTCATGGCAGTAGACACTTGGCTTGCTCTGCACTCTGGGTCACAAAGACCTGAGATCCTGGTGTGTGTGTGTGTGTGTGTGTGTGTGTCTTTGTGTCCGTGTATCAGAGAGAGGTAGGCCATCACTAAGTCCTCCTCGCTACCATCGTTATTATCTGTTGTTCCGAGAAAGAAAATATATTAAACTCTGGGGGATTGTTTACGCCTCATTAATACAATCCTCTGATTATTTGTTCCTGAGTCTCTTATCTACAGCAGGCCTAACCTCCACCCCAATCTCATTAGCCACCAAGTAGCTTTATGCTAATTTAAAGTGCAACGGGTGCTCTCTTTTAGCAATGCCTCATTGCCGTCGTTGCTAATGCGGCTGCGCTAGTACGATGGATCCTTTTTGTTTTTCCCCTTGCTCAATAAGGCTGATAATCTTGCTTAGTTGATTGCCAGAGTGCTAATTACAATAGCTGGTGCTGGAGTTTAAAAGGTTGTGTGTAGGAAGGGGGTCGCGTGCCATATAGCATGGTATGGCTTTAAGTAACCAACTCTAGACATTCCACCAGAGAAAGGGAAATAAAACATGTTTTTTGTCCCTTTCGCTTTAAGTCATGATCGACGGAGCGTGAACGGCCGTTCCTGCTCTGTTCTTTTACTTCAATAAACCCACTCTTTGTTTCCTGGGAGGCAAACCAAACAGAACAGCACTAAAGCGGCAGAATATGATTAACTATTTATGAGCTGGGCTACACTGTACCGCTCGCTTCAATGGGGGGAGACCCACAGTAGATGGAACGTACAGTAGACGGAAGATTACCGGCGGCCATTCAGAATGTGTGGCATGCGTTATGAAGGAGACCTAATGTCCGGGACAGCAGGTGTTTCATGTTTCAGCCGGAGCTGCCTGCTTCTTAAGATCTCCTTCAGGCCGGCCGTAGACTCCATAGTCTGAGATCGTTTCAGGACATCTTCCTGCTGGAGGCTGTTTACAGGGGGATACTTATTGCACTCACTGGGCAATGTGTGTGTGTGTGTGTGTGTGTGTGTGTGTGTGTGTGTGTGTGTGTGTGTGTGTGTGTGTGTGTGTGTGTGTGTGTGTGTGTGTGTGTGTGTGTGTGTGTGTGTGTGTGCGAGCACCCTTTCCCCTGCCTCTGCACCATTTTCCTGGTATCATAACGATCCCTCTAAGATTAAAAGCAGTATCCCAGCTCATCTGGGAGGAAAAAACAAACAAACAAACAACATGGAGGTCCAAATGTTGACAACAGCAGCAGGACAGAGGCAGTGTCCCCCACTAGCACAGTCTCCTACCAGGCTCCACAGAGCGCCTCCCGGTGCGTTCGTACCCTGTGATTAACGCCACACACAGCCTGGGCACTCGGAGGCGGCAGAGGAAATGGTTTGAGGCTGACACCGGCAGAGGCTGGAGCCTCGGTGGCTGTCGTGATGTTCTCCTGCTGCAGATGTGTAAGAAGCTGTCTATGGAGAATTGCACGCTGTACAACCTCTCAACGCCCGTCTGTGTGTGTGTGTGTGTGTGTGTGTGTGTGTGTGTGTGTGTGTGTGTGTGTGTGTGTGTGTGTGTGTGTGTGTGTGTGTGTGTGTGTGTGTGTGTGTGTGTGTGTGTGTGTGCAAATTACTGATTTTGTGTGTGCACTTCCGACGGAGGTGGCGCGTAGGAGGAATTTTTGAACATGGTGCGCTAGTGTTAATGCATGTGTGTGTTTGTGTATTTGTGTGTGCGTGTGTGTGTGTGTATTTGAGTGTGGGTGTGTGCGTTTGTCATAAACTGGTAGAATTTTGCCTAAGCTGCGCCTTTCCAAACGTGGGGTTTTCACCTCGACTGCTGTGTGTGTGTGTGTGTGTGTGTGTGTGTGTGTGTGTGTGTGTGTGTGTGTGTGTGTGTGTGTGTGTGTGTGTGTGTGTGTGTGTGTGTGTGTGTGTGTGTGTGTGTGTGTGTGTGGTATATACGGTACACACACTCCACATCATCTCCAGGCGACACAACACTTATTAATGCAATCACAGGCTGTAATTTACATTCATTATCATATATCTCACATGGTAAGGCTGCTAACAAGGTCACCATGGTGAGCGACCGGACCGCAACGCAGGAGAAACAAGTGTTACAGCTGTTAGTGTTACACCTGTTAACACGCAGACGACTGCTCCTCTGAAGGGGCAGGTGACAGACGTTTTTTCTCTGCGGCATACATTTCTTTCCTTTCTTGCGCTCCCGCTCTCCTTTCCTCCGTCTTCTAGCTGTCCCTCCTTCTACATTCCCATTCCTCTCCCCCTCTTTCTTAATCCTCGCTCCCCCTTCCCTCTTCCTCCCTCGCCCTTTAACCTTCTCCCTCTAGCGTTCTTCCCCCTTGCCCTTTTCTCCCTCCTCTCCTTTCTCTCTGCACCCCTCCCACCCTCTCCCTCCCTCCCTCCCTCCCTCCCTCCCTCCCTCCCTCCTTCCCTCCCTTCCCCTCCTTCCCTCCCTTCCCCTCCCTCCCTCCCTACCCCTCCCTCCCTCCTTCTCTTTCCCTCCCTCCCTTCCCCTCCCTCCCTCCCTCCTTCTCTTTCCCTCCCTCCCTCCCCTCCCCTCCCTCCCTCCTTCTCTTTCCCTCCCTCCCTCCCTCCCTCCCTCCCTCCCTCCCTCCCTCCCTCCCTCCCTCCCTCCCTCCCTTCCCCTCCCTCCCTCCTTCTCTTCCCCTCCCTCCCTCCCTTCCCCTCCCTCCCTCCCTCCTTCTCTTTCCCTCCCTCCCTCCCTCCCATCCCCTCCCTCTCTCTCCCCCCCCCTTCCCTCCCTCCCTCCTTCCTTTGGTTCTTATTCTTCTAGTAGACACCTGAGAGTGCACAGGTCTCATTAGGGGCCCTAATTGCAGGTTATGCCAGAGAGGAGGTGGCCCTTTAAGCCCTCTCTCCCCTGTCTGGCCTCAGACACTATGACAATGGAGCAGCCTGTTTAACCCCCCCCCCCTCCTCCCCTCACCTCCCCCTCCCACAGGCAGGTGACATGCCTGGGAGCCGGAGCCGCGGGAGGGGTGGCCTGGATGAGACGCAGACCGTGGTAGGGGCCCTTGAGAAGTGGACGGTTGATGTGGAGGTTTTCCTGTATGAAACGATGTCTAGCCGTCCCCTTTATAACCAACCTGGCTTGTTGGCTTGTTCAGGGCAGTTGGGGAGGGGGGGCGATCCTTGAAGGATTCCCCTCCAAGAAAGGAGGTGTGACTTCAAACTGCAATCTGAACATTAGAAACGTTGACAAGCTGATAAGATGTGTCGATCATTGAAATATGGAGTTGATTTGTCGATGAATATAAACATGGTGGAGGCTCTGGCGGAGGCACTACTATAGGACTGAACGGAGTGGGTTGGCACCTACAGACAGACAGACAGACAGACAGACAGACTGTAAATGGGATTGAAATCATGTTCTACCGTACAACGTGCAAATTCTCACGTTTTCACTCATACATGTGTGTGCGTGTGTGTGTGTGTGCGTGTGTGTTGACGCATGCAGGTGTTTTTCTTCTTGTGTCACCTCGATGCCTGAAACACTGCCTCCCCTTCACTTCACTGAGATCACCCGACTCAACCTATCCCCCCAACCCCCCTGAGAGCTACAGCTGTCACCGTGTTCCTCCGCTCTCTCCATACATAATGTACGAGCGCTGCCTCACACACACATACAGCCACCCAACAACACACCCACCCACACACACACACACACACACACACAACATGTCAGCCACTTACACCGCCAGCTCCTGTTAAATAATCAGAACTGACAGTACTGGGGGGGGGGGGGGTGCATCCAACTGAGGAGCCCCATGCAATGCTCATGTAGGCAATCGTACCTCCACCACCACACACGCGCGCACACGCACACACGCAGACACACACACACACACACACACACACACACACACACACACACACACACACACACACACACACACACACACACACACACACACACACACACACACACACACACACACAGACCCTGTTACTACCTACTGCTAGCATCTTTCTCAACTCTTCCCCCCTCAGACTGAAACCCAACCTCAGGAAAGTAGATAACGACATGACTAATGAGCGATGTGATTGTTAGGTAACGAGCGGTCTCGGACGGTCTCATAATTTTTAAGGGCATCAAAAATAAGTCTTTCGATTTGGGCTGTGATCGGGTGATGGTGTGGTTGACATGCAATGTTAGGGTCCAGTGTAATAGCAACATCTTTTTGGATTTGCGGTGTAGAAATATTGGTTACACTTTATGATAAGGGTACATTAATCAACGATGGATGAACATTAGTTCATGAAATAATAATAAGCATAATTTAAAGTGAATTCACTGAACTAATCTCTGTAAACATATCTAAACGCATATGCATATGAATGAATGATCTGTGGGCAACGGGACAAGATTTTGACATCGGACACGTTCTGGTTTCGGATTGTAGTCTGGTTGCAGTCCAAGTTGTGATTACCAGTCACGACTGAGTGGGCTTTGGTTGCGTGCTGGTAAATAATCTACGGTATGTGGAGAGCAACAATCTCGGAAACCCATCGGCTATCGTCTGACGATGATTAGGCTTTTTATAAGCTTATCAGTTTATAGAGATTAAAACACCTAATAAAGTACAGAAACTATGACCAGCACATAGAAGAGGAATGATATGTGCTATCCGTTATCATGCCACACAGGATTCCCAGAAATACTGCCCCGTTTTCCACAGAAGTAAACCGTCATCAGACGATAGCAGATGGTTTCCTAGATTGACAGTAAACTATTGGTCTAGTAATCATTTACTAATTGTCAAGTTTACCGATGGTATTCGTGTTGGCAAAGGCAACAGTGTTGATGTCAACTACGGTATTCATTTAGACATAATTTAATAGAAGCTATATAATAATGCATGTTACTGCATTAACTGTTAATTAATGTACCCTTTTCGTAGAGTGTTGTGTTCTGAAGGCTCTCTCCACTACACCATGTGAATTCCTTCTCTGTTAATGACATCGCCATGCACCTCCCTGCCTGCAGAGCGTGAGGGGAGAGAGGAGGAGGAGGAGGAGTTGCTCTCTGTCTCTCTGTGTCTTCTCTTCGTGTCTTGTTGCTGGCTGCTCGAGGTGGAAGGAATCAACCCTCCCCCCCCCCCCTCTTACCAAGCCCCCTATACCCAACCCACTTGTCACCTCCCCCCCACTGTGGGCTGAATAATTAAGCAACACGTTTGAATTTTACTAATATTTCTTCCAGGTTTATTTATCACACCCGGGCACCTTGTCGTGGTAGATTTGCATGTTTTGTTGTGTGTGTGTGTGTGTGTGTGTGTGTGTGTGTGTGTGTGTGTGTGTGTGTGCGTAGGCGCGCGTGTGTGAGTGCAGCATAATTGAGTGAGAATTTACCTTCCCTTGACAAAAATAAGCATTACAAAGCTAGCGTTTGAAACGTGCCTTATGGGCCCACACGTAGCTGTCTCTCGCCGTCTCCAGAGTGCGTCTGAACTCTGTGATCAAACGCATCAGGAACGTAATTCCTGGTGCTGTCTGGAGATCGGCGTCTCTCTCTCGCCGGCGAGGAGGAGGTCGGGAGCTAGGAGAAGATGGTGCTGATGATAATAATAATAACGAGACATCTTTTAATCACGACCCCAACACCCTAGCCTCCTCCTACTTCGTACGCTTCCGACGGCGGGCGTGCGTGCGACTACCCTCTGGGGAACCAGGACTGGCGTCAACGTGAACCGACGCAGAGCCTGTGATGAGATAAAACTAGGCCCCTTGAAATCTCAGGGTGCACACATCAGAAGTCACTGTGAGAGATCTGTTTGTTGTTTGTTGTGCGCTTGTGTGTTTGTGTTATTGGCGAGACGTTGAGCTCTGCTTGTCATTTGCCGACGTGCGTCGTGCCTTCATGTCCGTTGAACGCACTCAACGTTAACGTCTCGATTTTAGGGCCGTCTCTGCCAGCAGGGCCTGGCTGGGGACTTAGACCAGGCGCAGGGAGAAAGGTCAGTAGCGTTGTGTTCTGTGTGGATAAAAGCTAAGAGAATAAGTAATATAAAGGATCATAACTTCCGGATATCGTTGTGCTTGTCTCACAGTCCCGGGGATCGTATTATTATAATGAGGGGCGCTGGGAGAGAAGGCTCGGGTTATTCTCACTCTCTATTTATTTTTATTGTTTGTTTTAGTCACTTGGAATGCTGCTACCTATCACACCGCAAGGATCTCAGTTTTTCAGTCTCTCTATCGCTTTTTTAATCTCACTTTTTATCTATCCCAAGCTCTCTCCTGCTATGACTTAAATGTTCCCGGCTTTTGAGGGACCCACACATAGAGCTTTGTGTTTGTGTGTGTGTGTGTGTGTGTGTGTGATCTTTATGCTACATTTACCCAAAGTATAGCAATAAGTAAGGATGAGGATTTTTTTTTTTTTTTCATACATTTGAAATGAATCAGTAGCTGTGGAGACGGGGGACCCCAGCCGCCCCACCTGTGACTCAGCCGTCGTGATCGTCATGACGACGATGAGGGATTGTGATTCAGCACGGTGAGCCAGCGGTCCTGGACCTGTGCCAATCCTACGCTGGGACAAAACTCAGAAGCACAGCCATTTAAAAAGAGACCTCACGTGAGTGGAGGCATATGTGTGTCGTTCTTTGCTCATGGGTACATAGCAGTAGCTTTGTGAGACCATTCTGGGATTCATGTTTGCATTAAGTGACGAATATCAGTCTGGCCTTGGCTGGGAAGCAATTTATTTCCAAATATGTCCATACGATGTACATCGCTCTTTGATTCCTACACTTTCTTGTGCGCTGCCATTTTTCTTTTGTTATTTTCGGCACACTGTGAAACTCCTTGTTCGTGATGGACTGAACCCCCCCCCCCCCCCCCCCCCCCCCCCTCACGCTTTTCAATGTATGGAAAAAGGATTTCAATGGGATCAAGGCCGGACTGATCTTCGAAAAGGAACAGAATGTGAAGTCACGAGATGGCGATGGTCTTACAAGGCTACCGTTGGATGGTTTTCCTGTAAACAAATGACTCAATAAAAAAAACGTCAAACAAACGCATGAAGCAATCTGTTTGGTGGAGTCGTGAGTGGACCGGCTAGCACGGCACGTCCGGTGATTAAGACAAACAGATTGTGTGTGGCATGTTGCGCGCTGAACAGACGGCAAATATATGCAGAGCATCAGCCAATCCTCCCCCTTAGTGGTTTAATGGAAAGCCTCTTTACACATTGCTCCACCGCCATTGTACCGTGTGCCGCATGAGTGGGATTACGTGTGTGTGTGTGTGTGTGTGTGTGTGTGTGTGTGTGTGTGTGTGTGTGTGTGTGTGTGTGTGTGTGTGTGTGTGTGTGTGTGTGTGTGTGTGTGTGTGTGTGTGTGTGTGTGTGTGTGTGTGTGTGAGATGAAGCTGTGAGTAAGGCGGGATACTGGATTAGAGGTCAGGCAGCATATTCCATCTGGGACATGTTGTCAATACACGGACACACACTCTCATTCGGAGCCTCATTGGATGATAATTCTTTCCTCTGTGTATTGTTTGTGCCTGATGATTTCCCTGTGTTTTCATTAGCACTTCGCACAGTCTTCTCCTTAGCTGCCTCAAAGAAAATAAAAAGGGCATCTCCTGAATGTGCATGTGTGTTTGCACACATTTCTGTAGATCCATGGCTGTGCATGTGTGCACGTGTGTGTGTGTGTGTGTGTGCCCGTGTGTGTGTAAATTACATTCAGAGTTCATTGAGGGTCCATACGACTATGTGTGAGAACAGAACACGGCACTTCTACACACACACACACACACACACACACACACACACACACACACACACACACACACACACACACACACACACACACACACACACACACACACACACACACACACACACACACACACACACACACACACACATTTTGAACCCTGTGAGCTAGTGTTCCATAGACATCTGAGGTGCATGTCTGTATATATATGCATTCGTGCGTGTGTGCGCGTGTGTCTCTGGTGAGTAATCAGGTAATTGATCATAGAGACAGGTAATTATTTGTGTGCCAAGCATACTGGCAATGGAAAAATCTAGTGCAAAGCATCCGTCTGGCCCATCGCTGCTCAGTGTTCTGGTGGACGGCAGAGGAGGAGAAGCAGAGAGAATAGATGGCCAACTAAAAGCCCTTATATCAAAGGAGCTTTTCCCGCTCCTTGGCGTATTACTCAGATGTGCGCACCAGATGTTCCCCTGCAGTGGCTGGCGAACAGAGGAGAGAAAGCGTTCTGTCTTCAAAAAGTCATTCATTGTTTTTTCATACCTTTTGATATTTCTGTGGTAATGTTACTTGTATATGTAGGACAGCAGCGGCCTGTGATGAAACCATCGTGTCTCTCCTGGCTTCACTTCAACATCCGTTTCCAATGTAATTTGGCAAAATCCCTGCCACAATAGCATTTAGCGTGCGTACATCTGCCACAGACGTAAACAACGGCAGCAGAGGAACTTCATCCCATTTTCTTCGTCAAGATATTTCCTGAAGTGATGTTCTCCACAAACTCCGTACTTACTGACGCACATTCCTTCTAATGATATTGGTAATGGTAACGGATGCTTTGGTGAGGGCGGTAGCACCTCTGATGATGGTTCGATCCGTCAGACTGCTATCCTAGAAGTTATTTATATTGACGAGCATTTCCCCCACACGTTTTTACCTGAATCATTCCAGAACGAATGGTCATACCCTTTTTAAAGTGCGTTGTTTTGAGAAGTGTCTTGATGAGTGAGTACTCTGACTTAGCCCCCCCCCCCCCCCCCCCAACACTCGGTTCCTTCCTTACTCGGTGCAGATTGGCTGCTTTATTGGTGTCATTTGGGTTTGTTCTGGGGCAGTGAGTAAACCAATCTTCTTGCATACAACCCTGTCTGCAGTTTGCCTTGATTTATGTACAGGGAATAACTGGGTCCGACTTGAGGATCGTTTGTCAGCTGTCATTAAGATGTACTGGTAAGGGGTTTCCCTGCTCAAGGTAACACAGGGGCCACTCCCGGTTGGCCATTGCATTGGAGAGTGAGGAGAGAAGGAGATGGGAGAGGGGCGGGGAGTGAAGAGCAGAGGAGAGGTGAGGACAGAGGACAGGAGGAGAGAGAAAAGGAGCAGAGACGATGGGCGGGATGAGGGGAATAGAGGGGAGGGGAGGTGAGAGGAGAGGAAGGGAGAGAAAAGCAGAGGAGGGATGGGATGAGGTGAAATATAGGGGAGGGGAGAGGGGAGGGGAGGTGGGGAGGTGAGGTGAGCAGAGAAAGGGAGAGATACAGAGAGGGGAAGAGAGGAGAGGTGAGGGGAGAGAACAGGAGAGGGGAGGAAAGAAGGGGTGGGATGAGGTGAAATATGGGGAGTAGAGTAGAGGGGAGGTGAGGTGAGCAGAGAAAGGGAGAGAAAAGGGGAGGGGAGGGTAGGTGAGCATAGAGGTGGGTAGAGAACAGGGGAAGAGAGGAGAGGGGGGGAAATAGAGAGCCCGTTTTTCTGCTTTGCTGGGTTCGAGGAGCTCCTACAAAGAGCACTACGTGTTTCACTCTTTATCATTTCTCATTCCCCTGAACTAGAAGCTCAACGTCGCCTCTGAGTTCACAATGCCCTCTTACTCCCCTGTGTAACTGAAAGAGACATGCACTTCCTAATCTGCACTGGAACTAGGTGTGTGTGTGTGTGTGTGTGTGTGTGTGTGTGTGTGTGTGTGTGTGTGTGTGTGTGTGTGTGTGTGTGTGTGTGTGTGTGTGTGTGTGTGTGTGTGTGTGTGTGTGTACGGACGAGTTGAACTGCAAATACATAAAAAATGTATGTCTAATGTATGCATGCATACACTAATATCTGTTAAAGGAAATTGCCGCGACACAAATTACAAAGCGGCGGCTTCAATACGTGCCACTGTCCTGGTCAGGTGATGACACATTGATGTCAACGCGGACATCGTCAACAACAACAAAAAGCAAACCATTAAAAAAATAGAACTCAAACACGAGCACACACTTGAGTGCTGTTCTTTTCCACGCAGTTTTGAAAATGGGACAGGACCTAGACTTGGCGTAAGATAAGGTGGTGGGAAGATGGAAAAGATTACTGGAGAGAGAGAGACAGAGAGAGAGCGAGAGAGAGAGTGCCGGTAGCACATTGGAGGCCGATCTGTAGATTCATCATTAAATATGCATTCCTCAGCTCGGGATTCTTCCAAACCCATCCCCTGACATGCCATCGGTCGTCTCCCTCTGAGCTAGGGGAGAGAAACGTATAGGGAAATGAGGGACGGAGACACACAAGAGCAGAAGATGTAGCAGTTCAGCGAGAGGGTAAAGGGTACATTTTTACCATACGAGAAGCTGTTAAATATTCAGAAACATAATTAATGTAAATTCTTAACAGGCTGTAACTTCTACAAGCACTCAATAATGCTGTTAAATGTCTGGGTAAAATACACTCTGATTGTGGTGCAGATTACAGGGATGATACTCGTTAATATCTCGGCTTGATTATAGTATTGTAAGCGGGGCATCTGAACGGCTGCATTGTATTGACTTGACGCGTAGTCGAAGGAGCCATTGTGGTTAAGTGTCGATGGCGCGCGCTGACAACCTCTGCTTTAACTTGTCGTGTTCTCCTGAATGCAGGGGGCTCGTAGCGGAGAGCTTATGACTACACAACTTCAAGTGGCTTTTATACCATTTCACACACTCCAATTGCACTTTCTTTGTGTTATGTGTGACACACACACACACACACACACACACACACACACACACACACACACACACACACACACACACACACACACACACACACACACACCTGATCTGTCTGTATAGTATTCACACAAAGTTACATGCACAATTGTCGCCCGAAATTGCTCAGCAATTTAGTTATTTAGAAATGTTTCACATCTGTTTGATGCTTTCAGGGTGTATTGAGCTGTTGGCAGAAGGACAAACTAGCATTGCATGGGCAGAGCGCGCAGAGCGCTGCGTGGCTGGGTGATTTCTTTTGGTGTTTTCCCCGGCGTTGGAATTTACCATCGTGAAAAGACGGATAAAATGTGCAAATATGCAGACTGTCAAAGCTGCTATTAAATCACGTTATATGGTTTTTACGAGCTTCATTCACGGAGATCAGCACAAAAAGGAAAAAACTGCCCCAGCAGCATAACCTTGATGTGATAGACACTGAACATGGTCCAGTGCCGGGGGGGGTGCTCTTATCAAAGCGGACCGAGAGGTGGACGTTTTGTGTCACCGGCCCATGGACCAAATAGAGCCGTGAACGTTAACCCAACCAGAACCACGTGCACTGATTCAGTGTTGTTGATAGCTCAACACACCTTGTTGAGCTATCATATCCTGGGGGAATTTATAAAGCACTTAGAAATATCAAACATATATATATACACTAAAGGTTTATTTGATTCTGAATGGCTGCTGTCAGAGCAGCTGGTTGACTTCTTTTGTTGGTATTCCAATTTTGGCTTTTATTGTTCTCTGCCTTGAGTGTACTTGGATAAAAGCGTCTGCTGAACGACTTTGACTTTATGTTTAAAGATAGGAGGTGAACCCAAAGAAGGGATCATACTGCCAAAGGAGGGGGGGGGGGGGGAAGGCAGACATAAACAAACATTCAGCCAACAAGGAACCGAAAAACTGGGGCAGTAAATAGCTAAACGCATGGAACACGGGTGAACAGAATTGCTAATCAACACAGGTGACAAACATTTCACTAACGACACAGAGGACCATCAGGCAGTGAGTGGGGTTCGGGGAGGATCGCTACAGCATATGGAAAGTTCCTAAGTGGCCTAGTGGGGAAAATGGAGGAAGCATGGAGGACTCATTAAGACGCACATCTGAGGATGGCTGGAAAAATATAATATAATATGTGCCCAAAGAGCAGACATGAAACGGTGCTTAATTTATCTCCACAGACTCACAGCCTATAACGTCACAAAGCCCTACACACACACACACACACACACACACACACACACACACACACACACACACACACACACACACACACACACACACACACACACACACACCCTACAAACACACAATTGCCAAGCAGCACTTTAAGGGAGCAGAAGTCTAAAAATGCAAAAACGTCCCTGTAGAAAACTGAAAACATCCACTTTTTCTCCGGCCTTAATTAAAGCCCACACAAAAGATCCCCATGCCAGACATAAGAAGGATAATTCCTCTAATGATCCCTGGGGGTGGATGTTGGGGCAGGTGGGTGGTGGCGTGTGGGAGGAGCTTGCGTCACCTGCGGTGGATGTGCTTCGCTGCGGGCGTGCAGCGGTGCGTGCGGCGCGGCTAACTCCATTTGTTCAAATGTTTGAACTTGGCGATCCCCCGTCGGCCTTATGCTCTTCGAAGTAAAGATACCTCTGTTATAGTCTTTAAGGAGGTGGGGAGCGGGACTACAACCGAAAGCCCCCACCACTGATATCTCCGTCCCTTGTCCCGTCCGGAGAGCTGGCAGGCGGGGAGGGTGAGACCTCCACCGGCTTTCCTCCTCTCACATCGTCAAGACGCGGAGGAGAGGAGGGGTAGAGCCACGATCCGGGCAAACATGTATATTAAGAGGGTGGAAGACCGTCGCCCCCCCCGTCGAAAGTGTAACTGTTATTTTAATACTCTGAGTCTATTGACGCCCAGCGTGAGGCCCCTGCTATGGCGGATCCCCGCTAGCTTTGCACGCCCTAGCAACGCAGAGCTACACCTGCTGTGTGTAAACACGGAGAGAAACCAACAATCGTTTGTTTTGTTATTTTTTGCCTGGGTTTCTATGCGCTCCACCTTGAGACCCCTGGGTCGACGACGGATTAAGGTGCAGTACAGCATTCTCTATCCCTGGCAAGAAGAGTGTGTGCGTCATGAAAAAAGAAACTAACGCACATTCATCGGCGGAAATAATGTTATTGATGCCTCCGGGGGAGGTAGATTACCCAGGGGGCCTCGACTCGCCGTCATTATTCAGGATGAGGAAGGTCCTTCCAGGTGTAATTATGCAGACAAGATGCAGAGATGGGGCCGTGATGACGGCAGTGTTAAAAGGCCACAGAGTGACAGAGGACCCACCCTCCCTTCATCTCTCCCTCCCTCCCCCGTCATATTCCTCCAGGGGCAAAGTCTGACTCATCAGGAGCCCCATGGTTGTGAATCAGACAGAAAAGGGCACAGTCAACGGTGAATGGAATGGGTGCGTGTGCTGTGTGGGATGGAGTACACACACAGACACACACACACACACACACACACACACACACACACACACACACACACACACACACGTTCACTTTTGTGCGTGTGTGTGAGTACGCGCGAGTATAGGCCTGTATGACATCAGGAAAACATTTTAATATCCGCTTGAAACCAAACCACAGATGCTTTGCTTACGATACAGAGCTTATGATGAAAAACAACGCAGTTAGTTTATCAGTGACTCCATAAAATAAATATTGCCTCTATCCCCGCATACAGTATGAGGATAAATGCTAGTATGCAAAAACAGATAAAAAATCGGTTAGATGTTTTATATGAAGAATAAACAGGACCCATTCAAGAGCACCGGTATGAAAATAAAATAACCAGGGCTATGCTCCCGCACACACAATTTATAAGGGGGATCATAAAAGCACTCAAACACGTGGAGGCAGGTGAGATCTACTAAAATGCAAAGCGTGCTCCAGTGGCGTGTTTTCAAGAATATACGATCACTAAATTATATAGGTCGATTACTATGTGACTTTATTTTATTTTTGGAAAATCCAACCAGCTGTCTTTAAAATCATTGGAACTCATTTGGTGTATATTTTCCGGCATTATATTAAACGTTTTTAAGAAAATTTAGTGAATTTCACTCCAATTTTCCTTTTGGTTTGTGACAACATGATCCAACCTTCGTACCGATCCATTAGTGAGGCAGTTAATGTCTTTCTTGGAGATGGAGGCTGGTGGTGGCTGATCACAGTAGACGTTATCGCACCATAACGTAACGGCCATATTGCAGCTCCGATTCAAACACTCCATGCCATAAATAAAATGCATGCAGATGCAGAACCATGCATAATGCATGAGAAAAAAAACGCAAAGGAAATCAAGAAAATGCGCTAGCAGCTTATAGGATAGTATTTATAGAACCCAGCCATGTGAGATGGGAAAATGACCGGGAAACATATTTACTCACCAATATTGTTGAGGAGCAATGCAGACACACACACGCACACGCACACGCACACAGACACAGAAAAGACGTACTACTTGCTTGGCTTGCACCAAGCAAGTAATGACTTGCGCAACAATAATATTGGTCTCATTTAGGGAAATATAACATTTAGGGTGATATTCATGAGACCACTGGGAGTAATGCAATTTTAATTCCATACGGTTTGAAGGTAATGGGAAACACACACGCACACACACACAGACACACACATTTCTGCCAACTGCGTGTTTTTCCGGACGGGATGAAAGAAAATGACCAAAACAACCGCTCTGTGGTTTTGGTCATGTGGACCTTGGACATTGCAGCTGGTAATCTTATTGACCAGCACCTAATTGGTTCCAATAAACCCCACTCATAAATATTGATCACCGGCCTGTTAGATATTGACATTTGTGATGGGGCGTACGTGTATCCTTGTTTTTTTTTCTTATCACTTGTCTCTCTACACATCCCCCCAATAGGGTTGCATGAGGAAATAGATGTGTGTGTGTGTGTGTGTGTGTGTGTGTGTGTGTGTGTGTGTGTGTGTGTGTGTGTGTGTGTGTGTGTGTGTGTGTGTGTGTGTGTGTGTGTGTGTGTGTGTGCGCGCGCGTTTGGAGACTACAAGCATATGGATCCATGAGGTTTGGCCTTGAATGAAGGCAGCAGAAAACTGACTGAATAAATCTCGGGTGCCCGGGGGAGGGAGAGAGGGAGGGAGAGAGAGCAAGAGAGAGACTTTCCACAACCTAAAGAAATGAAGGTCTGTCTGGATCGCCATTCACAGAATACTAAGGAAAAAAATAGACTACTTTATTCTGTAAATTATGCCATTAATCCATCAACCGTCAAATCAATACAGCCTTAATGACATTTGATAGGCTGTTACAGCCTTAATTACTTTTGATAGGCTAATATCCTCCTCACATGACCTGCGCTACATTAAGACA
>NC_079418.1:19799132-19836632 GCF_026213295.1 Gadus chalcogrammus
ACCCCGCCCCCCCCCCCCCCCCCCCACACACACACACACACACGCACACACACACGCACACACACGAACACACACGCACACATGCTCACATACAGACCCCTCCATCGACTGCCATCTATCTCTACCACAAGATGATGGTAATCATAATGATCATGATCATAATAATAATAATAATAAACAGGTGATAAACTGCCTCGTATATGCTCAGAGGAGCAGTAGCTCAAGGAGTGGCCGGGCACTAAACCAGCGTTTGACTAACAAAAGTGAGTGGGTAAAAGAGCAGCTCAAGTGCCCCTGCATGACCCTGTCTGACATGGCGTTAAGGAGTCCCAGAGTGGGGGCCTGCTGGCTCTGCCACTACACAGGTTGGCTAGTTAAGCACAGGGTGGTTTGAGGATGTGTGTGTGTGTGTGTGTGTGGGGGGGGACAACACACGATGCTGACACAGCTTCTTGTTCCATAATTAGGACTTGCAGTGAGGCTGTTTCTTTATTGAGGCTTACGGCTGAGATTAAATTACATGAAGAAAAAAGATTCACTGATCCAATGACATTGACATTGTGAGGACTGGAGCACCTTGAGGGAACACGTCGCAAAGGGCTTTCTCGTACGTATATGCTTGCTTACATCACTAATGAACAATCATCTCTGATAGACTAGTGGTGCAGGGGGTTTGATTCCCGGCTGACGGGCTGTAGGTTTGAACCCAAATGTCTACAGTCTTCATTGGAATCCGTGGGCCAGATGCCTTAGCTCTACCTCATTTAAGGCCTGTGCCGGAAACAAAGAATCGTAAACCTTATTACATTGGTTGAGCAATGTTCAATAAAGGTCATTTGCCGTAAGTATCGACCACTCTCCTGTCAAAGTGGTGAGCGCATTATCACACTCATACATTCAGTGCACACTGCAGTTCATGGTCGCTTACTTAAAGTGCAGATCAAATACAGAAGATGTATTTTGTTTTGATTCATACAATTCACACACTTGACTCTCTTCCCTTATGGCCCACTACTGCTGCCAGTATCGAACCAGTATGGTTCGATACTGGTTCTGTTTCCACCCCTCTGTGGATCTGAGCGCAGGTCAGTTTGCTTTATTTTGTAGAAATGTAACAGTGTGAGCGATCATTCCCATTAAGGGTCCTAATTAAATGTGGAACATGGAAAAAATTAAATCAACTTTAAATCACTCTAGCCTTTACTAGAGTCGGTGAGAATATTAAAACTTGGGGTTTGTTCTGTTTGCTTGTATAAGGGTGCAATTCAGCCATTTTTCCATCCAGGGAGCCCATCTCATATCAAGGCTCAATGTTCTCAATCTGCTTGTTTTCCTCCCTTTAAGCTTTGACTTCCGTCGAGAGGCAAATAGGATCCCACTCATATGAAATCACGCAGAGATCGCTTAAATTGCATGCCCTCGCCCTCGGGGAGGTGATTGTGTACAAACAGGCAGCCCAAAGCTGACGGCAGCAAAACGCACCTGCAGGAAAGCACACATTAGTATTTGGATTGTGAAAGGGGTATTTATGACTCAAACCTCGACCTTGTGACATTTCCAAGCTGCTTTTCTTTATTCTGCTGTAAAGGACACACTTGTGTGTGTCTCTCTCTCTCTCTCTCTCTCTCTCTCTCTCTCTCTCTCTCTCTCTCTCTCTCTCTCTCTCTCTCTCTCTCTCACACACATACACAAAATGAGAGGGAAAGAGAGCGAGAGAGAGAGCGAGAGCGATCTGGGATGACAACCGAAAAGACATTCATGTCACCACCGTGTGTTTCATGGCTGCAAAGGACTTAATTTGAACATGAACCAGCCTGTTGACCCCCTTCAACCCCCTCCATCCCCCCAACCCTCCCTCTGCTGCAGAGATGGAAAACGACTAATACCTCCTAGAACAGAGTTGCACCATCACGGGGCTCCTGACCGGGACTGTTATGCTGACCCGTGTGCCGCTCTGTGGCTCCGACTGGCTGGTGGCTGGTGGGGACCGCCTGGAGCCCAGAGCCCAGAGCCCAGAGCAAGGGGCCCTCTCTCCTCCAGAGTGTTGAGGTGGACCGTATCGATCCACACAAAGCTTTTTTCGAGTATGTCAAACGATCTGCCTCGGGAACAGGCAGCCCTTCATCCCCCAGCTCCTCGGTCTCCTATAGCCGTATGATGCACATGCATATACGCACCCATGCTCACATGCGCAGTACACCCAAGTTAATGGGTACACACACACACACACACACGCATGCAAGCTCAGATTCGCAGTATGCACATATGCACATGTACGCTGTCAGGCACAGAACGGACGCGTGTACAAGTATATACACGTGCATGCACCGATGCGCAGTATGCACATGCGAACACACACACACACACACACACACACACACACACACACACACACACACACACACACACACACACACACACACACACACACACACACACACACACACACACACACACACACACACACACTTATTACTACTACCACCTTGAAGAGATCAAAAGCTTATAGTCTTATTTTTGTTTTCATTCTGATCCCCATTGCTATGAGCTGCCTCCTCCATATCCTCTACCCAGCCCGCCACCATTTAATTAATAAAGTGTATTCTTCTTACACAATCTCCACCCCAATTTACCATTCGCTCTCCCGACGGGATTTAATTGTGCAACCATGTGCGACATGCTGGGGCCCTCTCTCTCTGACACATGCACACAATGTCAGGGACCACCGTGCGTGTCGGATCAGATGCCGCGCCGAAGCAGAGGAGCTCCCCCCCCCCCTCCCCCCCTTTCATGGCTCTTGTTTTCTGCATGTTTTGAACAGAGAGTGCATGACAACGTGTCTCTGCGGTACTTTGATAAGAGGCAGCAGCCGATAAGTGAGGGGATGAGGAGCAGGGGGGGGGGGGGGGGGGGGTTGGGTAATTATCACCGATTGTGATAGCGATCGTCTTCCCTCACCCATTATGGCTGCATGTTACATTAATTCTTGCTTACTTTTCAATTGTTCTTCTTACAGGGCAGATCTTATCACGATTCGACTGTTTTGGGACCGGTGATCAAGAGCTGAATCCAGATTATTTACTGACTGCTGCTGTTGTGGGGTTTCTGTGTTGAGGTTCCGATCCTGGTTTCAGATCTCTGTGGTCCTGAGAGATGGCCCATGATACGGCAAATCAATGTCAATCATCACTTCATTCATATGTAGACTGCAGGGTTGTCTGTGGCAAAAGGGACCCTTTTCTTTTTTTTTGTATCATCAAATAAGAGTGTTGTCATATTTCATACGGTCACACGCTTAATTCATGTGCTTGTTGTGTGTGCGAATGGTTGTCACTGTTTGTATTTCACATGAGGAAAGAGGCTGTCTAAATATTTTTCATATTGAGGAATGCCAGCTAGCTGTGTGGAAATCTAATCCTGTCTTCACAGCAATATTATCAAAATAGACAGACTGGATAAGCTACCAAATAAAGACGAGACAGTATTAAGTCCATCATTCATAATTACAGAAGTGCACGATTATTCTGAAAGAATATGTCTGGCAAGGCCATGAGTTAGCAGTGAATAAATGATTTAAAAACAGACTACCATGACTGATTATGTTCATTTTAAGCCTACATTATCTTGTAATTAAAAATAAATTCCTAGAAAGTCATTAATAGTAACAAGAATGTTAACAGCCCCTTTATTCCATAATTAATTCCAGACACAGGCATAAAAAAGGATTTAAGACTTGGGGAAGAAAACAATTATGGGAGAAAAAAAAATAGATGGTCAGCTACTGCATGACATTGAGGTCATGGAAATCCAATAATATTTTTTTTATTTATAAGTATTATCATTATCATAATTATTATGATCATTACTAATCATAATAGTATTATTACATTTGTAAAATGTTGCGATTACATGACAAGGATTATTTGCAAATTAATTTTGCGCACTTTTCAAGTTCACTAGAAAATAACCGTTAAATCAATGCTGGTTGATAATAAAGGGTTATAATGCAACCACCAGATCAAGTGCTTAGATCTCCGTCGACACTAAAAGGTTAAATAAATAGGCAACATTTACTTTACAGTGTGTCTAAGTGTCTAATTGTCAAGACTCCCCTATACCCTTGAATCCGATGAATAGATGATACTTGGTCAGGTTTATTTTGTAAGTGCACCACCATATGCACTAGGTGGTGCACTGTGTAAGTGACCGAGTTTATAGGTTTGATCATTAGTAACAAAATCTGTTGCTCAGTAGCGCCACTTGCGCTCGCCTGGCGGCAATACCTATCACTCTCGTGTTATTACACCCCTCATGACCACGAACGAGCCAATAGGCTTTGGTAGGCAGAGTTGTCCCTGTGGCCGCCATTAAAGAAAGGAATCCATGAATTCAAATGGAAACCAACAGGAACCGAGGCTGAAATTATGTTGAAAATAATAGCAACATTCTAGGCCCGCGCCGGGTTCCGGATGCTTTTTAAAGGATGCATTTCGTTTTTTAGGCAGAATTCCGCGATGGAGGAGTAGACGGGACGTTTTTTTTTTTTTTTTTTTTTTTTTTTTAAGCAAAGACCGTTTTAGGGCTAGGGGGGAGGGGGAGAGTTGCTTCTTTGCTCTCCTTTTCTTTTTGTTTTATCAACATTTTTGTTGTACTTTCCATTTTTTCCTCCGTGCTTTTGGGATGACGACGTAGACAACGGATAGTCTCGAGCTGCAGCTTTTCATAATTAACTGACAACTGCAGTCGGAAGGTTGTTGAATTAACTCTGCTCCTGCCAAATGTTATAAAAAAATTATTCTGGTTGATTAGCCAGCACATCTAAGAGAAAACACCACCGCAGTCCTTTATTTCCCGGGAAAAGTGCAATGCTGGAATGTGCGACGGAGCAGTGAAAGGATGAGTTCTTGTTTTGTACCGAACGGGGCCAGCTTGGAGGATTGCCATTCCAATCTATTCTGTCTGGTAAGAGATTTAAAACTAAAGGAAAGCAGCCATTTTTAACTAGCTGAAAAGGGCTAAGCTAACGCTAGCGACACAGGCATAGTTGATAGTAGCTTAGCTCCCAGCAGCAGGCTTACGGCCTGTCGGGCTGACAGCACTGTTTCCATGCCGAGTTCAGCAGCACTTTGGAACACACTTTTAATGCATGCATTATAACGCCGCTGGTGACACGTTTGGCAGTGTCCTTGTAACGACGTGGTCACCGGTTGACATTTGCTGGTTGCTTTTTTACTTTATGTGCACAATTCTGCAGCGGAGACTGCTAAACGTTTGATCTTGCAGAACTGTGCACACACCGTCGGCATTTTTCTGCCAAACGTTCCGTGTGTAACCGCGTAATAGCACTCCTACGGAGTGTGCAACTTTGCCAGTTTTCTCGTGCAAAATCGCGTTTGCTTCGGTCAATACGAGGACACTTGTTTTTATGTGTTGCCAACAGTCCAATGTTACATGCTCATCACGAACGCCGTTTGATTTATACTGGAAATGCAATGTGTTGGACAGTAAGCCAAGATGTTGTTTGTACATGGCTTCATCTCGTGTTTATTGTGCACGTTGCATCAGTTATACGATCTGGGCTCTGGCCACAGGCCGATTATACTATCTCTGGCAAGCATTCTGGGACAGTGGTTAATTATAAAGGCTGTGGTTGTTGTTTTTATTTCTACGGACAGGGAAGCATTGCTCTCGCAAAATTGTATCGCATTCACTTTGCAATGCAGTGATTATGCATGTGAGCAATATTATAGCTGACCCCAAATGTTGAAACCTATGGCTGGTTAAGTTACCAAAATAGTTGTGGCTGTGTTCCTGGTGAGCGCCTCCTTGAAAAATAAATAAAACCGCCCTATCCATGTCTATACAAATGTAGCACGGAGCTATAGTGTTCCTGGACCAAAGACCTGCTTCATTCAACGTGACTATTAGGTGTTTGTTGCTCCAATCAATTGGCTTGTCGTCAGACCTCAACTACAGGCATTTTCCCTGGAAGAGAAGTGAGCCGAGGCTCTGTAGTCAACATGCAGGGTCTGCACGGCCTGTCTGACAGACATTTTCCTGCCCGCAGAGACACTAAGCAAAACACCACTGTTATGTTATGACTCATTCACAGAACAGACTCCACTTTGTGGTTTTATGGCGAGAACAGATGCACATAGCGATGTGGTGCTTTAGCTTTTTCTCACTCATTGATTTGACACACTTGTGTACTTGTTTTAAGATACTACTTCATGCCCTCTTTATATTACTTACCTGGTTATAAATAGGCCTATAACTATATTTGGTCTTAGATACTTTTCGACAACGATCAACTTGACAAAATAAGCTAAAAGTAGCAGTTCTTCTAATGAGGCTGAAAATCAAAATGAAACCTAAATGTGATTTTTCAGTGCCCATGACAATGTCCAGTAAAATGCAAACAAAGCGAAAGGCCAAACTCTTTTTGTGTGTTTGTGTGCGCTTGTACTTGTTTGTGTATGTGTGCATGTGTGTGTAGTGTGTGTGTAGTAGGGCAGTGTTTGAGTAGCTCCACCTGTTGCTCGTGCCATAACTTGAAGACAGACAGGAAGCCAGCTGTTTGGTTTGTCCGTTGCCCTGAAAAATAAAATGCTCAACCACCACAGTGCCCAGATGACAGTTGAGCAGCTGGAAGTGGCAACGTGTCATCACTGCGAAAGTCGACCACACATGCCCCCTCCCCCCTCATCCTTGAGACAACATCCCAACTCAATCAAAATGGCCTGAGTCTTAAGTTCCCCTCCGACACTGATGCTCCGACGCAGTTTTGCTCCTGGCTAGCTCAAACAGAAAAGAGGCTTTGCCTTTGCCCGCTCTGCTAAAGATGGGAGATGTGATTCAGTTCAGTTGACGGCTCATGGCAACCTCTCGCTGTGCTGCCACTAGACACACTAGAGAGGCACTCTAGTGTGTCATCCAACTGTAAATATATAGAAATGATGTATATGTATATGTATATGTATATGTATATATATATAAACGGCAAAATTGTTTTATTTATAGCACGTATGTTCATGTGTGAAGGATGTTGAACTGCTTCATTCACAGTATGGGATCTGCAGACAAAATCCACACCCATTAGGAAGACACAATCATTGGATAGAAAGACTTTTGACTCCCTCTTTCTCTCTGTTTATGACTCTGTTTCTCTCTCTCTCTCTCTCTCTCTCTCTCTCTCTCTCTCTCTCTCTCTCTCTCTCTCTCTCTCTCTCTCTCTCTCTCTCTCTCTCTCTCTCTCTCTCCCTGCCGTCTTTCCTTCTTTCCTCTCCCTCCCTCCCAGGGCACACATAGGCTGCCAATCATTTATTTTGAAAGGACGGACAGAACAACTGTGCGAGGCCCATTTATCCTTGATAGAGCAATCTGCTACTTGGATATTGTCCCCGATGTGTCCCCTCTTAGGGTGAGGGCCTCTGGCAGAAGCCGGCATAATGTGTAACTCTGCCATTAATGTCGACCAATAACTAATGGATCACCTCCGATTGACTGGTGACCTCCCAGCGATGACTCATGTAAGTGCTTTGCAATGCACCTTTATCCTCTGCAGCGCCAAGGTTGAGGCTTCCAAGTCTTTGTCACGACGGACATTAGTTCTTCCGATGGCAGGTCGCGTCGGTGCGTAGCCTTAACAATCACCCGGGATAAGGCAGGCCTGGATGATGACCAGGGTCACGGAGAAGAAGAAACCTCAGGGGTTGAGGGTGGGAGGGGCGGGGTTCAGCGTTTCTTTATGTCGAGGTGTCATCGTACTCGTTTGTCAAAGTGAGCGGAACAACAGATCCACCGTTGGACAAAGACTGTAAAGAGGAGGAATGCTTTGGAAGGTGCGTTTTCTTAGTTATCTGTAACTGATAACGATCACAGTTTTCTCTGACAGATAATTCAACAGACTTCTTTATCCAGTAAACGGGAACCTATAATGGTTGCCGTCTGATCGATCGATGCAAAGGATACATAAAGAAAGATGTTGGGGCTCCGGAGTGCTCTCTCGATCCACAAGCATACGGTGACAGGATCATCGCTGCTCGACCGATAAACCCCAGTGGTACCTGCTGCGTGCATCCTTACGTTGCCTGGGGTACATTGTGTTCACTGTCTATTTAAGATGTTGGCTGCAACTGTTGGATGACTTCTCACCACAGGTTGTACAGCGCCAGGTTATTATTGTTCACCAGAGTTCAAATTAAACCATCAACAAGGTATGAGTCGGTGAGAACCTTTGGGATGGGCTGATTCTCAGGAGGGGATTAATGCTGTCTTGAAGTGAAAGCTGTGTAGCCTTTTGTTTTGATATCAAGATATAAGCTGATGACGACGTCAGTGAAGGAGCAGTTAAGCTGGCTTATTGTCTTCATTTGAGTGACTTTATTTGTTTCTTCTTTTTTTTTTTATGAAGCAGGCAATATAAACGTCAAATACAAAGGTTTGATTAAAAAACAGAATTAGAAGATATCAATTAATGTAATTGGTTCTACAAAGAAATGTCAAGTTGAACCTATCCATATTGAGCTTATATAAATGGGAATCTCCCCTTGTCAGAATCTCAACACACTGTTTTTCTTATTTTAAAAAGTGTGGCGCAAAAAGATCCTCAACAACCATCGACAATCCATACGCTGGTAACCATTTCAGGGACGCTGCGAGGTGATTTCATTCCCCCCCCCACCGACAAGTTCTTGAGACTTATTTGTACCACTTACCTCACCACTGAGTCACATCGCCCCAGAACACCACAGCATCTAGTCGTGGTACAAACCCCATGAATACTATGCACCCACTGGGCACAGGAGTAAATGTACCCTGAAACAACAACGACAGCAGCAGCAGCAGCAGCAGCAGAAGCAGCAGCAGCAGCAACAACAACACTGCGTTCTGGCCCGACTTTATCGAGGAGCGAGTGCCACACAGAATCCTTGGCTGTCTGAACGGGAGCCAGTCCCGTGTGTGTCTTGGCCAGCCCACTATATAGGCTCAGTGTTTGGAGGCCAGATGCCCGTCTCTTTGTGAGCAGCGTGGTAATTGCAGTGGTGAGTGAGAGCGGAGGGCTATTGTCAGAAGTTTTTCCCCGGTTCTCATTTTCAGAGACAAAAGGCAGAGAATGTGTGAGGCCGGGGCGTTTTTTAAGCCCTTTGAAACTGGTGATAAAAAAGAAAATAGGACGAGAGCAAGATCGAAGGTTTAGTTTCCTTAGAAATCTATAAACATACTGGGGATTTTTTATGTTTACGAGTTGCAGAACATAAAACCGGTCTGTTGAACTTGGAATTATATGGACTGTGCGGCGCTTGGGAAACAAGTCCAGTCGGTCCTACCTTCCACCTTGTGTGCAGTCAGTGCTCAGATATTCTCCTATTGCTATGCGCAGGTGGCATGCACTGCCATGCACCTCGGAGTGTGAACACAACAGGCTGAACACAAGACCATGTGAACTGTCATTAAAACGGTTTCACTTCTCTTATTTTATTATACGACGATGGTAATGATGACACCACTACTGCTGTGTTGCGTTTTTCACATTTAGGCTTTTCTATTGCTTATGTGGTACAAGGTGCAAGCGCACGCTATTTATCGGAAATGTGTCTCTGGTTTCTCTGAGCGGACTTATTAAGATAAGAGATTAGATACGTTTATGTGCATAATAAATCCAATCTAATGAAATACATATACTCGGGAAGAAATAACATATTTACAAGCAATGTAATAAATTGTTTTTGCAGCATGCCCTTTAAAACACCTGCAGCGCATGCAGAGAGAATCCGGAGCCTTCCAGTCTGGTCATGGCTTTATTTCAACATGCTGACCTGCACAGCGTTGTGTAAGGAGGCTATAAATATATATCAAGCACAACAGCTCAACATGAACTGCCGCTGACCGGCGCGCGCTCACGCCACTGCGTCGCGGTGATGTCGGTTCACTGGTATGCATGCGTTTACACGTGTGTGTATGTTTGTGTGTGTGTGTGTGTGTGTGTGTGTGTGTGTGTGTGTGTGTGTGTGTGTGTGTGTGTGTGTGTGTGTCCAGTCCGAGCTTTTGTCTATTGGATGACATAACACGTTGTTGTGATCCGGCTCCTCTCTGCCTGACGCCACCTAATGCTCTTCTGTTTTGACAATTCACCCCCCTCCACCACCCCCCCACCCCACCCTAACCCTCTTCTCAACCGCTACCACTGCGGACCACTCCACCTCACCCGCCCTCACCCGCCCTCTCCCCCTCTGTCCCCCCCCCCCCCCCCCCCCCCCCCCCAGCTCCCTGCTGCTGCTCACACCACAAATCTCTGGGCTGATCCCCCCCGGGCTCGGCAGCAGGACCACCGCAGACCTCCGTCACCGCACTCGGCGGGAAACCTCTCGCTTGAGGGTTGGGGGGGGGGCGGCGGGGGGGGGGGGGGCTGCGGGCTGGGTATTAGAGCCTCTCCACTTGATTTCGGATAAGACGCCCCCACCCCGAGGAACACAAACACCCCCGACATCAGCACCACCTTTTAAAGTGTGACAGATTAGCCTAATTGGAGGGCTTACGGGACAGCCAGTTCAGCCCAGCTCGGCCCCGCGGTGCGGGGAGAGAGCCCCCGACGGCGCGCCATGCGAAGGCTACCGTGGCCGTAGCGAGCACTGGCGGTGAGCTAGCATCGGGGACAGCTTGAGTGATTCAGATTAGAAAGGCTGAAATGGAGACGAAGACCCCTCCAAGACACGGCGTTTTATTGTGTGTGTGTGTCTGTGTGTGTATGCGTGTGTGTGTTTGTTTTATGTGTTTACGGTAGACGTGGTGGCGGTTGTCGGCGGCAGTGGCACATAATGTTCCTGGTTTAACACTTAATAACCCTGCCCCTGATTTACTGCCTATCATGCTGTTTCTCTGCCCCCCCCAAAACGCCTGCCCAATCGCTCTCTCCATCCCTCCCTCTGTGTTTTGTTCTGCCAATAAAAGCCAGGCATCGTTTATAAAGGGAGACACCACCAGCAGTACCCTCTCCCCCTCGCCTCCCCCACACACACCCCCCTCAGCCACCCTTTTCCTGACCTCCCAGCACTCTCCATTAATGAGGATTAAGGTGGTTAGGCCACATTTACAAGCTCTAAGTGTTTTCACCCATTCTATTTGTTTTCTCTCTCCCTCTCTCCCCCTTTCCTCTGTGTTTTCAACATGCTGGAGTCCACATTTTGATAGGCAAAGCTCCCCCCGAGAATGAACACAAACAAATGTCCCAGTGCGTTTTTCATTTACATTTAGAGGGAACGGGTGGTTCCTGCGTTGGCTGAGGGCGGTCGGCTGGGTCGTTCCAATTCAAAGTTGTGGAAAATAACAATTCAAAACAGTTTTGGGCCTTGCCATCGCTTTTGCTCTGTCTCTTTTAAGCCCACGCTACACCACACAGGCAGGCACCGACGCAGGCACAGACGCAGGCACACATAAATACAAACACACACACACACACACACACACACACACACACACACACACACACACACACACACACACACACACACACACACACACTCAAGCACACAGTGAGTCTTAAGCTCAACTTAGTGTTGTCCTGTTGGACATGCAGAGGCATTTGTGAGTCAACAGAAAAACAAAAACGTTTTTGCCGCTAAGCTCACATTGTATTATATTGCAGTGCGTTCAGAAAACATCAAGGATCATGACAATCAAAATTGGCATTTAGTATCCATCATCCCGTTATCTGTAACCAATAGTAGTATTGATTAACGGTTAACATTTCCCTTCGGTCAGCTATCTTGTGTTATTTCCCCCGCCACAGCCAGCCACTTGGGTGGCATTCACTCACGATTGTGTGTGTGGATGGGTGTAGGGGAAAGGGCGTGTGGGGGCGTGGATGGGGCTGTCTACCATGGGCTCCATAAAACAGGATTTATACCCAAGGATTTAAATGCTTTTCAACACCTTTACGCCTTCAACATACTGGTGGCCTAGAAAGCTGACGTATTATTTCGTGTAACGTACGTATTTCTTTGTGCATCACAGTACGGGTTTGAACCGCATAGCTACGCAGAGCAGCCTGCCTCGGTTGCCTAAAGTGCCAGGTTGCAAGCCCTACACTTCCTGCCATTGGAAATGAATGGACTTTCTTGTTTACTGCTCTGCAACAATGTAACCAGTCTGTAAGAGTTGTTAGGTGCAGTGTCCAGAATTTACTTTTTGAATTTAGAGTGGAAGAATAAACAAACCAAACAAAGCGACTGCTCTAATATGTAACCCAGTCAGACGGCAGGTGTTGACTTAACACCTCTTGCCCACTGCATCCGACCCTTGACGGATCCCATTGACTTTGAATGGGGCGAAGCCGTAATGCGTTGTGGATCCATCCGTTCCGTTGGATCCGTCGGCTCCGTCAAGGAGTTGAAAAATGTTCCAACTTTTCAGCCAGCGACGGATCCGTCCTCCAATCAGATCGCGTATGCTCGGGCTTGGCTGACGGATGCCTCTGCAAAGACTACTCCCCCATCCGTCAGCCACGCCTTCCGTCATCCGTTGACGGACGGTGCAGTGGGCAAGAGGTGAAAGTCTCCGGGCAGGCGCTGCCCGGGTATAGCTCCACCACGACCTGTGGCTGACGTCTGTTCTCACCCCCCTCTCTCAGGCGGACCTGACGGGCATCAAATGGCGGCGGTACGTGTGGCAGGGCCCCGACTCGGCACCCATCCTCTTCCCGGTGACGGAGGAGGACCCCATCCTGTGCAGCTTCAGCCACTGCCTGAAGGCGGACGTGCTGAGCGTGTGGCGCCGGAGCCAGCGGCCGGGCCGCCGCGAGCTCTGGCTCTTCTGGTGGGGCGACGACCCCAGCTACGGCGACCTCATCCACCACGAGCTCGACGGTGAGTGTGCGTGCGTGGGTGCGTGCGTGTGTGTGTGTGTGTGTGTGTGTGTAGGCGCTTGTGTGTGTGTGTGTTGGATTGTTCCGCATTGTTTTGGATCGCTTTGTTTGCTTTTCAAGTTCTGCCGCAATAAGCGACTCCAGTGTAGACGGGAGTCCTGCCATGCAGTGTTTTGGGTGCAGGCAGCGCTGAGCTGCTCACCCAGTCAGGGGGAAGCAGACGCTGTGAGGCTACAGCAGAAGGGCGTGCGAGGACTCTCTGTAAAGTGAGTTCCCTTCCGCAGGCATGATCTCACCGCCAGTGGGGGGGAATAAAAAGGTTATTGGCTGTAAAAAGGGAGGAATGATAACTTGGGCTGGCCGTTTGACTGTTTGTGAGCGGAGGTCAGTGGGGTGGGAGTGCTGTGGGAAAGCGAGCTCTTTGAGGCGGTGTGTGTGTGTGTGTTTGTGTGTGTGTGTGTGTGGATGGTAGAAAAGTAAGCCGGAAAATGACTGAAGGAGTGCAGGGTTGTAGTGGAGGTCACGGCGTTGTCCCTTTATTTGATTCCTTGCCAGTGGGGGTGGGGCTAATGGGGGACAGAAATTAGGAAGCGATGGAGCAAATTTTCTTTTTGCAACTAATCGGTTTGGTCATGTTGGATCTGTGGATCCTGCGGTTGCATAGTGCAATCCCCACCCCCCCCCCCGCCCCGGCCACCCTACACAGCCACTATCGTTGCAAGCTTGAGGATGCAACTGGAGCCTCATTTGTCCGGGATAAGTCCTGCTAATAGCTTGGATCGTGTGGGCCGGCATCGGCTAAACAGAGTGGGCTATTTGCACGTAGTGTAGGGAAATATAGAGGGCTGTCGGAAGCTATATTTGGACAATTTCAGAGTCACTGCTGCATACTCCCCTAGTTGGGGCGACAACGCAGAGAATTGGGTCGGATAATTGTGATTTTGTGTTATTTATTTATTTTGACGGCAATGGGGGCCTTGTATAATTGAATATTGACTAGGAAAGTCTGTGTGTGTGTGTGGCTGTTGCGCCTTCTGTTCTCCTCTATCGGGTCCCGTCGTCGCCGTCGTTGCGATTCAGAGTGGGTGTTGCTAGTAGTAGTAAAAGCCGCCGAGCCAGGCTTGTTTCCCAGCCGCGGAGCCCGCCCGGGTGTGGAAGCCGCCACCCTAGCAGCCTCAGTCTATTGTTTAGCAGAGTAGCATCCTCGACAAGAAAATCCAAACCGCTGCCTCGTCATCATCCCGGGGCGAGCAGGGGTCTTTGACGCAGTCTAACGGCATCCAGATGGCCGATGGCGTCATCCGGGTTTCCTGTTGTGGAATGGCCGTTTGCTCGACATGGCAACGATAGGGACACGCGCCCTCGGCACTGTTGCCCCCTCCAACCCTCCGCCCCACCGCACCCGCAACCCACCCAAACCTCCCGACAGGCGCTGCTCCTAGCTGTTCTGGGGCTGCTGCCAACGGGAACAGAACACAGTGGAGAGCACAACAACGTATGCTGATGCCCATACCCCTTCCTTTATCTGGCTGATGAGGGCCGCAGATATGTCTGAGTTAGCTGCTGCGCGCCAAGACGGGAGGAGGACACAGCTGGAGTGTGTGTGTGTGGTTTAGGGACTATTAGGTGTGTATGCGTTGGCTCTCAGGTATAATGAGGGTAGTGTGCGTGTTTGTGTGTGTGTGTGTGTGTTGGCTGTAATGTATAATGAGAGGGGAGAGACCGGGCTGCAACTTTGTGTCTCCCTGAAGTCCAACCCTGGCTAGCCTCTCAGAGATATCCCTAGTGGTGTGTGTGTGTGTGCGCGCGCGTGTGTGTGTGTGTGTGCAATGCATGTCTGCGTTCCAGACAGGTTGGCCAGTGATTGACAGTGACGCTTCATTGGCCAGACTCTCCAGGGTGCCCCCATGTTGGCAGCCGTTAATCGACCAATCAGCCTTTGGCATTGGAGCCGCAGACCGTGGCGGCGACTTCAGCCGCCCACCGACCCACTATAACGTCAACGTCACTCCGTAGGCTCACGCCTCGGCTCTGGTTGCCAACCCAAGTTCGTTTTTGTATTCAGCGTGAGCGCTGTCTTGAGAAGTAGTTGTTGTCTTATCCGTATAATCTTGCACCACCACTTTTAAAAACAAATTGTATTAATTCCTAATTTCAACGCTGGGCCGTGAAACACGGAAGTCTGCCTTTTCCCTTTCATGTCGTCAGCCGGAATGGCCTCTTATCCGCTCACCCCAACGTACCCCTCCCATCCCTCATTAGATTAGGGGCCTGTGAACGTCTTTAATTTTGCGCAAATGCCATTTTCTGTGTACTAGTGTGCCAGTAATCCCTCGTCTCTGGAGGGAGAGAGAGAGAGAGAGGGAGGGGGAGAGGGAGAGGGAGAGGGAGGGAGGGAGAGAGAGAGAGAGAGAGAGAGAGAGAGAGAGAGAGAGAGAGAGAGAGAGAGAGAGAGAGAGAGAGAGAGAGAGAGAGAGAGAGAGAGAGAGAGAGAGAGAGAGAGAGAGAGAGAGAGAGAGAGAGAGAGAGAGAGAGAGAGAGAGAGAGAGAGAGAGCTGAAGGGAGGAAGGGAGGAAGGGAGGGAGGAAGGGAAGGAGAGAGTGGTGAAGGACTGGAAAACTTGTGGGATCTTTAAGCGTCTGACACTTAATCAGCACTGAAGGATGTGGAGGCTGTGTGTCCGTTTGTGTGTGTTTGTGTGTGTGCTCGGGGTGTGAGGCTGCCACAGCGGTAGCAGACCACCATGTCCCTGTTTAACACTGCCAAGGCCAGACAAGCCCCCTCGGTGTTCCCCGACAGAACATTCCAGAACGAGAGGCAACCCGATCCCCTCCTCCTCCGCTTCGACACAGCAACACCGCCCGCAAACAGGGCCAGATGGTGGGCAAACACATGCATTGTAGTGGCACAACCCGTTGTAGGTATTATCCACCTTCTTCTGCCGCGGTGGTGCAGTAGCGTGTGTATTCTAATGCAAATATACCCACAGACCAAGGTATGGTTTCCCCTGGGAGGGCGGCACGACAGAATCAGCAGCACACAGATCCTTTCATTACCGCAACGGGCCTGTCAGATCTAGAGAGAGAGAGAGAGAGAGAGACGCAAAGAGAGACAGCGATGTGTCAAGTGTGTATGTATTTCTACGTGTGTGTGTTTGTTGTTGGGGGGAAGCAAAAGATGTGTCCTCAAAGTCTGTGTGTCATCCACGGTTTTGGTGATCAACATATTATTTGGAAGGGATCCAGCGACAGAACTGAGCAGACAAAGAAGAGCTCATTTCGTCATTTAGGTTGGACTCTTCACTGGCATAATCGTCTCTATAAAATCGTGTTGTTGTTTGTTTTACACAGAATACTTGGGTTGTTCCAGGTGATTTACTGTTGTGGTGTCCTCCGTCACTCTCTGGCTATGGTGTGACTGAGGCTCTGTTTAAAAAAACACAAGTGGAATCACATCGGCCCCCGCTTACACCAACCCCTACCCGAGGGGCCGCAGCGCCCCTCGGGTAGGGGTCGGTGTCAGCGGGGCCGAGTGCACAACGGCAGGCGGGTACTACCGCCGAGACGGGCAATGGAAAGCAAATCCTCTGTTCCCACTTCTCTTATTCTTTCCTCGTATTTATGCAGCAGTAAAGTACACAGTAAAAGGAGTAAAGATGACCTCGCCTATTTTTTATTCAGTCCTCGTTTAACACACGTTGCCGTTTTTTTTCTGTTCTATCTTAAGACAACTACCTGGATGTATTCCTTTTTATTCTTTGAGCTCACATTTTACACATTGATTTGGTGCACCTGATGTTTGTATCAGGTGTTGAAGCCTCCGTTTACTGTTCTTCGTTTTGTGTCTCATAAATACTGTTTTTGTCTGATTTGATGTCAGCGGATATTCCTTGCTTAGAATTGGCGGGAAGAAACACCTGTTGCCTTATTCTTCTGTGTGTGTGTCTGTGCGTGTGCGTGTGCGTGTGTGTGTGTGTGTGTGTGTGTGTCTGTGTGTGTGTGTGTGTGTTTGACAGTCGTCGTCGTCGTCCCCCCCCCCCCCCGCCAGAGCCTTTGACTTGGCCCCAGGATTTGGCGAAGCATTAATCAGCTAAGAGCTGCCGGTGAACAGGGGACACACCTGGCTCTGTCCCATTATTGAACCGTTTGCTCCTGCTTCTCCTCGGTGACAGAAGCCATGTTGCTCTTGATTAAATACGAAACCTCCTCAGATGATTGGCGGGGCGCCAGGGGCATGGTTGAAACGGCAATGTGTACTTTGACACGCGCTTCTGACATGAAGAACCCCCACCATTACCGGAGGATTCGTGTTTGTAGAAGTAGCACATATCGTCGTCTTGAATTGTTTCCCTTTTTTACGAAATTGTGTGTTTGCGCACCTGAATGTAGGCCAACAAAGGCAATCCTCCTGGGTTTGAGTTTCGGACCATATAATCTAGTCTTGAATGATGTTTCTTTCTAGCAAATATTTTCTGTTGTGTGGACTTTCCCTGCCCATGATTGCATTGGGTGTTACGATTGTGTACATTGAGAAAAACTTCTAGCTTTTAAACTATATGGTTAAGAATATTGAAAACAATCTTTTGCATAATATACTGTATGTACTGTTAGGTACTCCAACATACCTCAATGGGCGAGTTGCATTTGAATATACAAGATGCTACTTTGATGTGAATTATAAATCAACATATTAGTGGAGTTGACTCTGTTAAATCGCCAAGATCAATGTTTGCATAGCAAAGACAACAAGCCTCGGTTTAATTAAACAGTTGTAGGGAAAGTCTGTAAGTAAGTCTTAAGATTTGACATGCAAAATGTCATGATAAGAGTGAGTAAAATAACCCTATTTGCCATAATACGCCTGCTAAATGGATGCTGAACTGTTGAGGGGAAAGCCACACATATGAACTGCAACTCCACCAAACACACAAGTGGGTGATTCATTTAGCAGTAAGAGGGCAACCTCCCGCCGTTTCCAGTAAAAGCGAATAACCAAATGAGCAGGTGCGATGTTGCCAAATGTGCCAGCCAACCCAAAAAAAATTGAAACGGAAACTCGACCGGTTTCAGATACACTTTTTGAAGTGTGAGTATTGGGGGAGCTACCCCCTGTCCAGCCACTTGGAACAAAGACCCCACTGGAGAAGAACATCAAGTGGTCCGAGCTATTCCTAGAGGACAGAATACATTTATATCAATATATATATATATAAATATAATGCCACACACACACACTGAGACAGACAGACACACACACACACACACACACACACACACACACACACACTGAGACACACACACACACACACACTGAGACACACACACACACACACACACACACTGAGACACACACACACACACACACACACACACACACACACTGAGACACACACACACACGCACACTGAGACACACACACACACACACACACACACACACACACACTGAGACAAACACACTGAGACAAACACACACACACACACACACACACAGAGACACACACCCACACCCAGAGAGACACACCCAGAGACGGAGGTAGTGCTGGCTGGACTGATCTGACCCGCCTCAGATGTGTTTCTCCCGGGTAGTGCTGGCCGGGGGGGCTGTGTGTCTGAGATAATAATTATCCGGCGCTACACCCTGGTAACCTTGGGTCTGGATTCAAGGCGCCTCTGTGTTTTTTATTTTTTTACTATTAGCCGGTCACGACTTTCACACATGAAATGAGTCGGGCGAAACGAGTGATGGCAGTGATAGAGTCCACAGCGCAGTGTTCCTGGAGGAAGGAGGGCTGGATGGGTGATTGACTTGACTTTTGTGCTTAGGGACTCATTTTCCAGGGCTAATCTAGCTCCTCTGAACTCCATCGCTGTCTTATCCATATTCTCTCACTCACTCACTCACTCACTCACTCACTCACTCACTCACTCACTCACTCACTCACTCACTCACTCACTCACTCACTCTGCTCATTAATTAGTAATGGAGTCGTCACAGAGCACCTCTGGATCTCCTGTCAGATTCTCCCTCATCGCTCTTCCTCTCCCTGTAGATAAGGAAGTTAAATAAGGGTGGGGGTTGTGGAAGAGGAGGAGAACCTGAGAGCCTGTGTGAGTGTGTTGGGGGGGGGGGGGGGGGGGGGGGGGGTCCTCCTCCTCCACATCCCCATCTCTCCTTCGCTTAACTCTAATCTCGTCCCGGAGCACAGCACAGATTACTAGTATGCAAATTACCCCCGTGTACCCCCCCCCCCCCCCCCCCCCCCCCACACACACCAAATCCTTAGCGGAGACGCTCTGCAGGAATCTGCTCGGGGCCATCCTGAGGGTGCTGCTCTGAAAGGGCCGTGTCCTACAGACGGGGACCAACGCAGGCCCTTGTCCACCCCAGGGCTTCTCCGGCGCGACGTTTGCACTCTGGCTGTTTCACCCTGGAGTGTGGCGGGCAGCGTTTGGTGCGTGAGCGACAGAGTGACAGCAAGGGGGAGATGGAGTGGCAAAACGAGATGGATGGATGGGGAGTTCTAGTGAGAGGGAGAGGGAGAGGCGTCTGTGGACCAGAGTAAAAGCTTGTCTAAAGGTCAGCTCATTTGGGCTCCTGCGATGCGGGAGGCACACACATGAAAGTGTCACAGCCATCAGCTGAGCCCATAAATCTGAGCCCAACCGGGCTACTCATCTCTCTCTCTCTCTCTCCCTCTCCCTCTCTCTCTCTCTCTCCCTCTCCCTCTCCCTCTCCCTCTCCCTCTCCCTCTCCCTCTCCCTCTCCCTCTCCCTCTCCCTCCCCCTCTCTCTCTCTCTCTCTCTCTCTCTCTCTCTCTCTCTCTCTCTCTCTCTCTCCACACTGAAGCCCACAGGCGTATGCCGGTTCCTAGCCACCTGGGGCGCTTGAGGGAACGTAAGGCTAAGGCCTATAGGTGCTGTGATATTAATATTGTTGACCTCCCAATGGCTACTTCTACACCGCCAAACAAACAGCCGTGGGGGCGCAGCGGTATTTCCTCCATAGACACAGACTCCTTATTATGGGATGCCGATTTATAGCCTGTGCTGTTAGGGGTAAACACCCACTGCTAGTGTGCCCCTGAGCAAGCCACTGAATCAACAACAAAACCCCCTGCACAAACGCAGTTGCCACTGGGAAACAGCGTACATAGTTTTCATTTTGTTATGTACCAGACTCCACCACAGGATGCAACAAATTGTTCCCCATTCACAAGTTGTTCAAGTATCACGCTAAATACAACCGTCATCCCCTTGTATAAATAACCGGTACTCATTTCAACAGCCCTGAGCCACGCCGGAACGTGTGTGTGTGTGTGTTTGTGTTTGTGTGTTTGTAAGTGTTTATGTATATGTGTGTACGTGTGTGTGTGTGCGTATGTGTGTGTCAGTTGTTTGGAAGTGCAGCAGATATTTTTTGCCACAGAAAAATGTTGTGCGGCCTGAAGTTCGCTTTGTTCCTGCCTTTGTCCTGCTGGCCCTAACGGGGCCCCCCGGGGTGTGATGGAAACACAAGGATCTGACATTGTCTTGAGGGGAAGGGTCAGCTTTTTACAAGAGGTCATTCACTGTGTGCGCGGTGTTTCTTTATTATATTATTCACTTTTTCTTTTTTGTCATGTTTTGGACCTTCATTCACCTTTGACCAGCACACACACTCACATACACACACAGACATGCACAAAAACACACAAACACACAGACACAGACACAGACACAGACACAGACACAGACACACACACACACACACACACACACACACACACACACACACACACACACACACACACACACACACACACACACACACACACACACACACACACACACAATTGCCACCGTAAGCAGCGGTCGCAGTTTCTGTATTGTTGCTCGTCTGTCCGTGAGTTGTGTTAGCTCCTGTGTGGCCGCTGGCGCGGGGTAATCTCAGAACCACTGTCTGAAAAACATTATTGTGCAGAACCCTGCTGTGAAGACCAGGTCAGGGCTGCGTGTTCCCCCAGCTGAGCGGCAGACAGAAGAGGCGATACGCTAAAAATAATCAAAACGGAAGACGGGGTGGGTTGATCTCAGGAGAAGGACGTCCTCGTTCGCCCTGTACTTTGTCCGGACGCAAACATTATTGTTTTTTAAGGTGAGTCTTCGCTGGGAGCTACCTTGAGCACGGAAGCAGTCTGTGGCGGACCGGTTGTGCGTCTGGATCAACTGGAGCACAGTTGATTGATGAGAGTGGGAGCGTTTCCTCTCGGCTCGCCGCAAGGCTACGCGACCGCTTTCCTGCCAAGTCTAGCACGGGGGGGTTCTTCGAGTCCAAAATGCTAAATCTTCCCGGCGACAACAAAACCTTCCCCTGGCCTCACACACTCCTACACAACCGCTTGGGGGGGGGGGGGGGGGCCCTGGTTTACCTGCTAGCCCAAAACTAGCGCTCTGCACCAGAATGTATTGTACCGAGCGGGCGTGTTTCACCCTAGGGCCCGACCGCGAAGACCGAGAGCGCAGTAAGACACTAGCAGCGGCCGTTAATTACATCACCGACCGGGCAAGAGCACAAGACCCCTCCCCATCTCCCCCCAAAAAAATAAATGGCGCCATTAAAGTATAGCAAAAACAAAAACAGAACCATAAAACAAATGGCAGCAGGACCGCCCAGCGATGAATTGTAAACGCTTGGTGGATACAAGGCACGGCAAAGGTCTCAACTTTTATTTCGGTGCACCACTGCTGTCTCTCGTAAACGGATGAACACATGTGGCGGTGGGCAGGATATTGTGGCTGCCCTTTTTTGGCTCTGGGTCAAGAGGTTCTGGGTTCCAGCCCCAGTGCCTGCAAGCATCCCTCAGGAAGATGTACCTGTCCTACCTGCTCCCTAATGGAATGGAAAAAAGCCCTTTAGGACACTTTGGATGAATGCGATGGCGTAACCCCCCTCATACATAGTGCTGCCATGCACACGCACGTGGCCCACTGGGTGCCTCCCTGCTTGATCTTGCGGCAGTCACACTATAACCATGCCACGGTCCAAGGCCCAAGATGTCCCTTCAGATACAGTCCCCCGGGCTTTGCCTTCCAGGAATGGTGGACGCTCTCCCCTCTCTTTGCTGCCAAAGCCCGGCTCAGTGCCCGGCCCCTGTAGGATAACACATCTGGTCACAGCACTGTGCAGCCTACCCTGATACGTCTGCTCTCGAGAAGAAGAAGAAAGACCGTTTCACTATCAGCGTTTACGACCGTCATTTGCACAGGAAGCGAGGGAGGCCACGCCCCATAGACGATCAAGTGTCTCGCTTGCTTGTTGTTTTATGGCCGGCCTGCGGCGTCTGCCTCAAAGAGGATCCGTAGACCCGAGTGAGGCAGGCCCAGGATGAGCTTCTCATGACGCATGCAGATAGGCAAATTGTGTATTGAGAAAGGGGTCATAAACTGGCTGTGTATTGGCGTTATTTTGTTTTTGAGTGTGTGAGAGTGTATGTGTATGTGTGTGTGTGTATCGCGTGTGTGTGGTTGGTGTAAGTGCTCTTTGTTGTTGAGGAATGTGAGCATTAGACATGAGGACACATTCTTTCAAATTAAGTCTACGCCATGGGCGTCTTTCTTGTCGGGTGAGTTTGTTGTTTGCCAAGAGCCCTTCTTTCATCCTAATACCCCCCCCCCCTCCCCACCCGGGATTTCACTGCACTGATAGTTTCACGTGCAGGACGAGCCATTATATATTATCATTCTCCCACTAAAGTCTTAGGACACAAATAGCCCCAAACCTAATAACTTGGCATACTGGGATAGTCTAGGGTCAATTGACAGGTAAGACACTAGTTTGCGTCAGTGTTAGGGCTTCAATGATGAATTGTTATGCGCTTTCCTAAGTAGTAATTCCGTCTGTATTTGTGTGTGAGTGTATGTCTGCGATTGTATGTGCTCGCAGATCATTAGCCTATGTCATCACATGAGCGTATCTAAAAGGAAGGAACAGGACAGGAAACACAACAAACAGACATCCAGCGAGCTCACAGGAGGTTAACTCTGTGTCTCTCCCCCCCCCCCCCACCGCAGCCGAGGACGAGGGCGTGTGGGAGAACGGCCTGTCGTACGAGTGCCGCACGCTGCTCTTCAAGGCCGTGCACAACCTGCTGGAGCGCTGCCTGGTCAACCGCGGCTTTGTGCGCATCGGCCGCTGGTTCGTCAAGCCCTACGAGAAGGACGAGAAGCCCATCAACAAGAGGTGAGTCCCGGGGTTGCCCCGCGCCATTGGCTCGCCGCCAGCAGCCGCCATTCACTCTCTCTGTGTCCCTCCCTCTCTTCCTCATCCCCCTCTTTGTCGTGCTCTGTCTGGCGTCCATCTCTTGCTTTCCTGTCTCTCACCCCAGCTCCCTCTCCCTGTCTCCTGTCGTTATCGCCCATGCTCTCTCAACTCTCCGTGTCTCTGTCCCTCTCTCTGTTTCCATCCGTCTCTCGCACTCTTTGGCCTCTCCCACTTTCTCTCTTTGCGGGGGTGTGTTTTCCTCCTGCAACTTCTCATTTTCCATCCGCTACCCCTGTAGTGGTCGCTGCAGAACGCCTCCTAACAAGGGACTGCCATGCCCATGGAATGCAAACACAGAGGCGGGACTTGCAGCTGACCGTTATTCTAATTGAATTAAGAAAGCTTTTGGAAACTTGACACGGGTTCAATTGACTTATTGAACCCATGACAGGGTGATTATGTCCGGACTGGGCACTTATCCTTTAAATGCCATTTCTGTGCATGCACCAAACGGGCAGACAACGTGCATTTCCATACTAAATACAGTATGTGGGGTTGAGGCATGAAGCGAATAAGCTTCATGCCTCAGAGTTAATTTTGCTCTCAAATGTTCTAGAGAAATACAGTGTGCGATTGTGCAGCTCTTTGCTATTCATCAACCTGGTTATCTCATCCCTGTTATTGAGAGTTCATTTATAAGGTAAAACGTATTATACACACAACTACGATGACGTTGACCTGACTTAATATTTTCTGTTCTTGGCCGGGATACTTGAGTCCCATGACGTGATACCTTGGCTCTACACGGACATTTCTCCTCTGCGGCTCGTTCTGTTCCCTGCGATAAACACGTGTGTTGTTGCTGTGGATTCAGGAGGTCAGGTGACTGTGGGGCTTTGCAGTGTGTGTGTTTTTCTGCTTGTGTGAGGGGGTGAGCGTGCGTACGCGTTTAATGGGCCTGGAAACAGGAGCTGGGTCGTGCACATGCCAACGGCAGACAAAAGTACAGCATGGGTGCTCTGGTTTTAAATTTCCCATCTCCAAACCTGCACTCGGAAACTAAACATGACCCACCCAGACCAGATAATGAAAGATAATGAAAGGGAGAGATTATGGATGGCTTGTCATAAACAAAACAATAAAGCAAAGCAAAGCAGTTGTCCTTCCTGAGGCGCGGATGCTCGATGTCACTCTCTGGTTTGAGCTCTCTCCCTATCAGATCGTCTTTTCTCTTTCCACCCTTTTCCCCGTCAGTCTTTACAGCATTCTGTCTTAATTCTGTCTTTTTGCTGCCCGCGTCGATAGTAGGCTGCGCTCTCACTCTCCCATACTCTCTCGCTCTCTCTCTCCCTTCCTCTCTCACTCTACCCCTCTCTCTCCCGTTCTCACTCTCCCTCACCCCCTCAATCTCTCTCTCTCCCTCTCACCCTCGTCTCCGAGCAGACTGGGCAGGTTATAAATAGTGGTTCAGCCACCCAGAAACGCAGAGTCGCGGAGGATGTTGTTGCCTCCCTCCCCTCCCCTCCCCTCTCCGCCCAGCTCCTCTTGCTTTGTTCTTCTGCAACCTCCGCAGCCTCCCTGGGACTACAGCAAACAAAGCCTCGTCGAGCTGTGACGGAAATCAACAACAAGATCTCCTTTATTTGTCCTTAAGCGTGGAGGGGTGTTTAGTCGTGCGACGTCGCTGGCGCACTCGGCTCTCATCTCCGGGGAAATATTTGTCTTGTGGTAATCAGTGCTGAATGGGGCTGTTACAGTCAAACACTTTTCTTCTGCCACCTTGTTTATTTATTTAGTTAGCATTGTCACGGTGCACTTCACACTCTCACCACCCTCCACCCCCAGGCCCCAGCCCCCTCACACCTTCCCCATTGGACCAAAATGCTGCTGTTGAAGTAGTTAAATGTAGCAATTTAGCTCTGTAATGAGCTACCTGTGGCTCGTCCTGGTGATGGCACCTAGAAAGCTAGCATTTAGCACACATTGCTCTGGGTCACTGTGATGAAGACCCCTCCACCCTCTCGGCTTGATTGGAAATTATTAATCAGTCGGCGGTTGATCAAATCTGTAATCATGTAACAGGTACTGGCTGTTCTTCTGGTGGAAATGGTTTTCTAAAGGAGCCCTTCCATGATGATTTAGGACATAATTTATCAAATATTATCCGTATGAAGACGAGCACTTGGCAGGCTAACTCCTGCTAGACTGCTCTTCTCTTTGGGTACTGCAAGCCTGCATGCCCTGGGAACCAACAAGTGGTTCTTGAAGAGCAGTCGGCGACCCTGCCCCGCCACACTCCAGCTCCTTCGCCCGCCTCATCCACAGCAGCACGCGATCAAACTTCGCCTCCATTACCACCAGCCCCTGTGCCACCACCACCCCCTGCGCCACTATTACCCCCTCCTCCCTCTCCTCCTTCTCCTCCTAGAAACTCCCTGTCAGCATGCCATGAGATCCTCATCTAAATCTAGCTGAGTAAATCAGCTTTTTACCACATGCCAGTTTAAAACTACGGAAGCCAATTGCTGCAACAACAGAAAAGTTATCTTGTGTTAATGATTTACGTGATACTGAACTCATCTCATAAAAATGACAAAACGGATCACGTAATAACAATACTTTCACGGTCATAGGTGATACAGAACTTTATCTTGTAATAGCAAAGAAACTCAGGGCATTTCTGTATGTCAAGGGATACTTAGGTGGTGTAGTAGAATTAATTAGGTTTTACTTTCTTCATGTCTTAAGACATTTTCAGACGAGCATTCGAGCAATTATCGTAGTAGATAGTCACCGGCCGTGACATCAGGGAATGACTTCCGTCATCGGATGTTCTCGTAATTAACTGATTCATTCCGAATCCAATATTAATGTCATAGCTTCCTCGTTATCTAGTGATCGTTCGGTACCAGGTATATTGAACAACAACACTTTTTCTGTTGTGGCAGCAATGCGCATCCGTACGACAGACTGCATTCAATCTTTTTTCTGCTCCCTCAATAAACACTTCATCCCTGATATGTCATTTTTCTTGTTATTTTTTCAATAAAAAATTATATTAAGTAAAGAATGTTCCCGTTGTCGCATTGGGCGGGGGGGGGGGGGGGGGGGGGGGGGCGTACTTGAGTTTAAACTGAAGAGGAAGTGCACCCTGCTGCGCGTGCCGTGCAGCAGCCCCTTCTCGGAGAGGGGATGCTGGATTACAGTTAATAATTAATGTGCCGGGCTGAAAGTGGGTGTGTTTAATTCATGGATTGTTGGTAGAGCTGCCGTCTGCTGGATTAACATCACGGCCTCCTTGTGCAGAATGTGGTGTTACATTATTAAGTTGTTTCTAGCAATATTTCATCATATTGCAAACAATCATTGAAACACTATAATACTTTCGGTAGACATGGGGTAAAAATCGATAGCATAATCGTTATATATGCCACCTGAAGGGGCTGTTATCAAAAGCATGTTAAAAAACTGAGTTCTGCCACCTGAAGGGGCTGTTATCAAAAGCATGTTAAAAAACTGAGTTCATACATTTCTTAGCATGGGTAGTTAGAATCGATTGATTAATCGATTGAGTGATTTTTAATTGTGTTTCTAATCATCAGGGCTATCCATATCTGCCCCGCGGTCCTGATCCCAGGCCTTCCTTAATAGCCCTTTAAACTGGCAAATGTGTTCCAAGTTAACCCAGACATCAGATTTCTTTCGTTGCCTATTGATTTGTATTGATGCTCCCTTGTGAAGGTTACATTGATGTGATGGAAAATCGACCCGTAGAGAAGAGTGAGCATCCATGGCCGCTTCCAAACACTGAATACAAACTGACAGTCCCTTGCATTACACCGGATTGGGGCGTGTGTGTTTGTTTATGTTTGTGTGTGCGTGTCAGAGATTCCCAGCATTACTAGGGCAGATCTTGCAGCAATGCTTGCAATACCTGCTCTGAATGACCACTCGTCAGTCCTTTAAATGGACTGGCAGCCTGAGTGACACCTTTTAATTCGCAGAAAGAGCTGCAGTCATCATTTTAGTCCCTGCCACCTGTGTGTGTGTGTGTGTGTGTGTGTGTGTGTGTGTGTGTGTGTGTGTGTGTGTGTGTGTGTGTGTGTGTGTGTGTGTGTGTGTGTGTGTGTGTGTGTGTGTGTGTGTGTGTGTGTGTGAGTGCACACACAGACAAACAATGCGCACGGCCCCTATTGGTTGAGCCTGTTGCTACTTGACATTACCCAAACCTAAAACCTCAGCTGGTTTTCAAATGCTTACATCACTCACTCTCTCTGTCTCTCCCTCTCTCCCTTCCATCTCTCTCTCCTCTTTCCTTTCCCCCTCTCTCGCTCTCCTTCATCCCTCCCCCCTCTCTCTCCTGTCTATCTCTCGGTTTCGGCAGCAGTGTGTTTTTTTTGTCTGTCTGCAGTTGGTCTGATGCTGCCTCTAGTTAGACAGGCGAGGGAGGGAGACGTAACTCCTCCCGGTTGCCATGGCAGCAGTAAAATGCCTCTTGGGATTAAATGTTTCCATGGTGAGGGGTAATGCTTGTGCCTTGCTGGCTAGTTTAAGGCCAATTATTTCTTCCTTAACTTCTTTCTGACGTTCTATTTTTTTGTATTAGTGTAGGTTTTTTATGCATACATACATACATACATACATACATAGTATACATACATACATACATACATACATACATACATACATACATACACTGTACACATACATACATACATACATACATACATACATGCAGTAGTGCATACATACCTTTGTACACAGATTTGCAGTGTGTGCAGGCTGATATTGGTAATTTTTTTTTAACAATTATCTATACATGTATATAAACATTTATATATTCGGAGGGAGGGAGAAAGAGAGAGAGATTGGTGATAAACCAATCAGAACTGCTCTTCGTTAATAGTGGAAGAGATGGCAGTCACATGCGGAGTAGTCTCTGAGCGGCAGTGCTGTCTGCATACCAACATAGGAGAAGAGCTCAAAGCAACACCTAATGTATTGCAAACTCCACACGAATATTTGCTTTAAACTGTGAAGCATTTTACTTTAGTATTTTACATTGTGCTCTGTGCCAGTTTACTCGCCTCTTCAATGAGACTGTAAGATTACATCAACAACATCTACATCATCATCAGCGTCTCACATCAAAAACTCATTCGTAGTGGGGAAAGCCAAACACGCATAACGGATTCGTATTTATATTTACCCAAAGGGCCTAAATAGATGGATTAGGCCTCTCGTTACTTCCTCCACCCATCTTCCCTCACACCTTGCTGTTCGGCCGGCAAGCACACACACTTGCGACGGCAAACCCCCCCTCCTCGCTCCCCACGAGAAAAATAAACGCAAATCACATCACACGAAAAAATTAATCATTCGTATAGGCGACAAAATGCTTTGTAACAGAACTTAAAAAGAACTCATTCGATACTAGTGTACTTATTTTCTCTCTTCCTCCATCTTGTCATTTCTGCTTCTCACACACCTTTGCTTTCTCAAGCAAACATTCTGCAAGACACACTACCCTGCCCTGTACTTGTTCTTTTTCCGACCTGTTGTTTATTGAACACAAATCGACATCAACTCCAAAGCTCGGCTATCGGTTTCTGTGATGACTTATAATCAGAAAAACCTATCAGCTGTGCCTTGATGTGATTGACTCTGTTGATCACTCTTTCACTTTTTCTCCTCCTCACGCTTAGTCACACAGAGAGTCATCGCATCGCATCACAACAACACACTGTAATGAAATAATAACGCCTTCATGCCGGGCGCTTTGTTCAGCGTTTTCCCCTGCAGAGGTGGGGGTGTGTTTACGAGAGAGAGAGAGAGAGAGAGAGAGAGAGAGAGAGAGAGAGAGAGCATCGTTGGCATCCCCACGTGCACCAACTCACGCTGAGGTTTCTCCTTATTCTACAGCGCGTTTAAGTGTTCCTATGCAACTCAATACGACTCATGCACATAATTAAAAACACACGGTTTAATTATGTTTCCGTGGGAATTCTGTTCATAAAGTGTTTTCACCGTAAGGCCCAGGCATCGTGGGACATGCTGCCCTGCATCCGGCACACGCAGTCTTCCTGCACACATCTCTGTGTATGTTTACGTGTTTATACAAGTATGTGTTAAGTGCTCAAGTCCTCTCTCTCTCTCTCTCTCTCTCTCTCTCTCTCTCTCTCTCTCTCTCTCTCTCTCTCTCTCTCTCTCTCTCTCTCTCTCTCTCGTTGTGCTGAGCCAAGAGAAAGCGGAGAGCAGTGCTTCGAAAAGTAGGACAGTGCAGGATAAAGGGCCCACTGCCTTTAGTCTGGGGCTAAAGCGCTAAATTTATCTTCCCCGGTGTGTTGCGCATGTGTACTCACACAAACACAGGCAGACACACACGCATGCACATACACACACACACACTCACACACACACAGAAATTTGCTGGTCAACAGTCCTCCGTGCACGCAGTCTGCGTCGGTCTGTGCTGACAACGCTCACATGCGCGTGTACACGTTGTGCCTGTTGGATGAGCACTATGACGGGGCCCATGCGCAGTGGACGCCCACAGCACCCAGTGTGCACTACGTCACTGCATACACGCGTAGGTAATCCACACCACTTTCTTCAGCACCTTCCTCACCACCAGGTGAATCAACCCCCCGGGCTTCCTCTGTTGCTGTAGCAACAGGGATATCAAAGGGCATCGTGCATCTCTAGACCTCCGGATATAATAATAATAATATTAACAATAATCATTAATCATTAAAAATCATTGCTTTTATATGGCACTCAGAGCACCCAAAGTGTGTGTGTGTGTGTGTGTGTGTGTGTTTGTGTGTGTGTGTGGTTGGGGTGGGGGGGGGGTTGCACTACTACCAGTGTGTAGCACCCACCTGGGACCAAACCCTGGCCATCGTGTTGGAGAGGTGGGGCATTGAATGAATGAGTGAAACGTCCCCCATGGGGAGCGTGGGGAACATGCACTCAGTGCTGGGGTCTAACACTGAGCGCCACCCGCTGGTTCAATAGGTCCAGCGGTCGGTTTATTACCCGTCAAATAGTTTTCATTGGGTTTCAAGTACCCGATCCATCTCATTGCAAAAAAAAAAACTTGGCTTCCCGAGGGGGCCAGCCACATGCATTGAAGAGACGTTCGGTACATCAACATCTTATTTGATTTGACACGGAACGCAACGAGACAAGAACGTCGTTAATCTCAAATAGCTGAGAAATGAGTAATGCAGGGCAAAAAAAAAAACGCTCGGTGTCTGATTTCCGAGGCTTCCTGCCAGTTGTCCTGATTTAGCACCATAACTTCCATCTGCATAATGTTAGCCAGAGGGCTGAGCGAGAGAGACGGAGAGACAGAGGAAGAGACGGATAGAGAGGATTCCTTTCATATCCTTGAAGCTCCCTGTCTTCATTCATGCAATTTTTGCATTGTGTGGAATAGCAAGTACCCTGCTGGTGTGAGAGTCAGGCGAGGCGTCTGCAGAGGCTCGTAGAAGCAGCAGACGAGGACCAAGGCGTCGTAGTTAATCCTTCACCCTTTTACCTCTGACCCCTGACCCAGTCCTCAATTCCCTCTTGCACCCCCCTCACCGCCAAGTTTCTTAGAAACAGTTTGTGTGTGTCTGTGTGTGTGTGATTAATCCAGAGGTTTGGACAAATGGCGTACATTTGAGGCGTAATCCCTTGAACGGTAGCTGGCCTGTCGCCCAGGTCTGGCAGAGCCCGCCGCCAGGGAGCGACGGCCATGTGGCCAGGAATACCGGCGGGGGTATCGACAGCTACTGGGCAGGATAGCGTAGCGCTGCCCCCCCCCCCACCCACCCACCCCCAGCCAAACAGGTAGCCAGTCCCCACAGCCTCTCTGTAGGCCTCCTTGGGCGAGACACCGAACCCCCCCCATCTCTGCTCCTTACCGGCCTGTATCTACAAGTCACTACAACCCCGTTAGAACAGACAGAGCTCCTCCTAAAGGACTTGAGGTAATTGCCATAACGGGAAGGGTCTGCAGTAATGTGTTGACCACGGCTGGACGGCACCCCGTGGGAACACGCCACCTGAAACAAACAACCCGTGGAATTAGGCGTCGTTAAACCGTGAAGCTGGGGCGGGGGGGCGGTGGGGAAAGGGAGAAGATTACTCTACAAGTGTTGTGGCTAATATGCTCAGACAATAGCCGAGCGTAGCGTCTGTGAACTCACAGGAGGAGGCTCAGCGTAAACCCTCGATAAGGCCGGCTAATTGGTCGAGGCCGCGTGTGCGCTGAACCTTTTTACGGCGCCGGCCGGCAGGAGCAGGCGGCCCTAATGACACGGTACGAGTGTGGCCGCGAGTGCACTCGCAGCTATGTTGCACCGGATCCAATGCAGCACAATAATGCAGGGTGGTTCACCTACCATGGAGCAAATCTGCCTTACAGCAAAACCAAGTTCCATTCCTCAGCGCTCGTTCAAATCAAGCCTCTCTGCCCTGGCCATGATGGCACACAATCCCATTATTTAAATAGATGAAATAAATGCAATGAATTCTTGTCAGTTCTAATGGCCCTGACGAGGGATCGATGACGGGTAACGAGGGTGCTTTTGATTGGCTCCTGCTCGGAATGGCTTGAGGCAGGGTAGTCGGCTGCTTTCACCAGCTTACTTCATCATCCATTAATAGAAGGAAGCCCTTGTGACAAAACTGCTCCATATCAAACCATCTGGGAGCGTGCACGTGGGCCGGGCGTGCACGGCTCGGGTTAAGGAGAGGAGAAAGTATCTGGTTCAGAATGTGTCAACAGCAGGTGCACCAGGGAACCCTTGTGTGTGTGTGTGTGGGGTGTGTGTGTGGGGTGTGGGGTGTGGGGTGTGGGGTGTGGGGTGTGGGGTGTGCGAGCGTTTAATTTTTTTTTTTAAATGCACCCCAGCTGTCAGTCATGTGTGTCAGTGTGTGCGCACGTAGGTCTATGTGCCAATTCTATCAACTTGCATGCCATCAGGTGTCTTCCTGTGTATGCTCATTCTCTCGCTCCCTTTCTCTTCCTCTTTCTCTCTTTCTTTCCCCTGACTAATATATGGGGCTAAAAAGCTCCCCCTCACTCCATTTGGGGCCAATAGGTAAATTGGTGGTAAAAATTGGTGTTTGGGTTTAAGAGCGAGGGACGGTGAGCCTGATACCTTCCTGTTAGTTCTGGGCAGTAAGACCTGAAATTGTTAGGGTCATGTATTTTAAATCCAATATTTCTTTCATCCAATATAACGGTAAATACTTGAGATACGTGTGTGTGGGTGTGTGTGTGTGTGTGTGTGTGTTTGTGTAAGATATACAGCAATGCGTGTCCCAAGCCAATTGGGAAGAGGTCTCTTCAGGTCTCTGCTTAAATGTTAAATAAGTATCAAAAGTAATGCCTCATTGCTTTCAATTTCTTTCTTTTATTCAAGAAGAAAAACTAGCCCCATATGTATTACCAAGCAGTAGTATTTCAGTGTAGTGTTTCCCTTAGTCTTGAGTGGGATATTTTCTAAAAATAGTGCTATAGATGTCAGGTTTGGTGCTTGTGTGCGTGTGCATGGATGTGGTGACTTAGCAGCGGACGTGGGGTGGACTCTCTGTGGTGTGGTGATCGTCATACAGTGTGAAAGAGGATATGTAATAAGACCATGGAAACTCTCTCTCCTTATCTCCCGCCCACTCTCTCTCTTTTTCTATCTCTCCTGTTCCCTCTCTCTCGCTCTTCGCTTTCAAAAAATGTTCCCCTGAAATGAAACGTGAAACTGACCACTCTAACAATGGGCAGGGTGTGTGGTATTTGTGCGTGTGTGTGTGTGTGGTGCTGGCAGGATACTCCATACAGATGCTAGGCTATGACACACAGCCTGCTAGCAGCCAAAGGCCGCTGGATGAGCGGCTGGAAGCCAAAGTTTGCATCGTACATCGCACTGCAGCATTAGCTAGCTCTAGGTTACTTTCAAGACGTTCCACTCCAGCGCTGGGTGGAATGTCAAAACGAATAACACGGTTGTTTATGGTTTATTTATAGTTGCATTGTGTATATTTTTAGGCAGATTGGAGAATCTGTTCTTTGGGAAATGCAAATAAGCAATCATTTTCCCCCAAAAAATACTTTTTAAATTAAATAAGGAAAAGACGTGTAAATGCTGAGGGTGCATAAATGCCTGAGCAGTCTTATTCACTAGGGCTGGGTCATTTTAAAACATGGTTTGTTAATTAGTCAACGAAACGCCTAGATGAAGATTAAGATGACTATCGCGATTGCAATCTCGCGGTCAACCAGCTGGGACTTTAGTAATTACAAACGTGCCAAACGGTGGCTATGCTATGCTAGCCATGCTAGCTTTCGCACATTTTCCCATTTCGTTCTGAACATCCTAAAGAACTACTGAATCACTGTGGAGGAAGTCAGGTAGATGCCATGAAAATAGGCTGTACACGCTACACCGCTCACTGTATTGTCCTGGTCCACATGAAATCCATTGATCCTCAGTGAGTCTGTTCACGTTGGCCGCCTCTCCTCATGTAGTACATGCAGAGTCAGATTGGCGGGCCAGGCGGGGTCTTGTTTGGTGGGAAGACGGTTTGATAGTCTGTGTGTGCGTTCCCCCACCCCCGCACTAGACCAGATGATATTATTACCATCCGAGGAACCGCCGTGTCCAACTCTCTGATGTGGGCCAGGTTCGCTGGACCAGAACACGACTTGTTTCACACCTTGTTGTCTCTGACACTTTGTTGCTTACATCTGTTTCCTCCAGCTCACCGTCGAAAGAGAAACACACTCGCAGAGCCGTGAGTGTGTGGGTGTGTGGGCGTGTGTGTGCGCTAACCCGAGTCAGATCTAGCCAAAGATTTTGCGTGCAATTTGGACCCAGGCCGACACAGCGCCCCACGAGCACTTGTTTCTTTGTTTCGATGTTGCCTTGTTTGATTTTGCTCACAGCACTTGCAGACTGGAGTGTGGCGTCTGTTTTAGCATCAGGTCGAATGAGGGCCCTTTCACTGATTACGCTGCCGACAGTGCAACGTGCAGGGACACTGGTAAATTAAGGTCGTGACTTGCCTACCTCCCTTTCTGTACTGCTGGTCACACTAGTGAGAGACTCGTACCTTGCCTTGTTCAGACCCAAATCGACGTGATACACCATCGCATGATTGCAGCAGTGTATGTGTTTCAGGCTTTGTTTGTGTGCTTTGTAATGCTACACCTTTTTGTTTGTTTGCCAAATCAAAGAGGGAAGTAGTGACCTCAAGTCCTCGTGCACAACTGTGTGTACACGTAAGTCACGCGTACACACACACGCGTGAGTGGTGACAGACCGCAATGCTGATTATTTCTGTCTCTCTGTCTGTCCGTCTGTTTGTCTGTCTCCACCAGCTGTCCTGCTAATGGGTGGGCTGTCACTCTGGCCCGCCCCTCATCTGGTGGAACGTCATGCACACACACACACACACACACACACACACACACACACACACACACACACACACACACACACACACACACACACACACACACACACACACACACACACACACACACACACACACACACACACACACACACACACACACACACCATCAGGTGGCTTACCAGGTGTGTGACCTGTGTGTCTACCTGGTCCAGGCAGGTGTAATTTAGCACCTGAGCAGCCGTGAGACACTGCCTCAACCAGGTCTGTGCACATAGCTCACTCTCTGACGCAAGGCCAAATGTCTCACGGGCAACTGACATCTAACAGGCTGTGACTCACAGGCATCGTCTAATCTCTCCTCTACCACGTTCACAAAAAGGAAAGGTGCTCCTGTGTTTGTGGTAGGTTAATACTATATACCCAAAGGGGAAACAGCATGGGGAGAAAAAAATAATGAAAAAAGATCTCCATGTCAATTAATGCCTCCACTAAAACTACCTATCATCGAATGAGCTAACACAACAGGGATTTGCCCCATGGCCCATCGTTGGGAGCCTTTTGTATTTGGGCTATTATGAATGTCACAAACTGGGTGACGTTGGCGAAATTGTTTGTTTGGAAAAGTACTGCTTAGCAGCGTAGGTGTCGCCAAAGAGAACGAATGAGAATCTTTGAGATTGCCGCTTTAAATTAAAGGGCCCCTATTATACCACCAGGGTTGAGCGGGATTAGCCACTACAAGCCATTTGAAAACCTGCCTTTCCATGTGCCTTAGCGACATCACAAGTGGGAAAAAGGCAGATCTTCAAACGCCTTGTAATGGCTTATCCCCCTCACCCCTGGTGGTATAATAGGAGCCCTTTAAAACAAGGATAGATGAGGGGTAACATGAAGGGTGATGTGGTTCGTTGGACTCTAAACTTCATCTGTTTTCTTTGCATATTACTAGTAATAATATTGGATTAATTTATTCTAAAATAAATGTCGTCCAATCATGGAAGGGCTGTAAATGCTGCCGGGCGAATATACCAGTACAAGTGTACTTGTACTGGAATAGCACAAGTGATGCGTACGTAAGTGATGAAATGTGCACCGTGAAAAAGTGTTTGTTCCTCTCTGACTGGTGTGTCCCCCTCTCCTCTCCTTGATCCAACTCTATTATAGCGCTCTTTGTCAAATAACGTGTCATCTGGACCCAAAGCGAGAGACTTAACTTAGGCAGTCAAGATGAAGAGGCGGAGGGAGGGCATCTTCAGTGCGCGTAGGAGGCTTTATCTCGCTTGCGCTCTCTCTCACTCTCTCACTCTCTCACTCTCACTCTCTCACTCTCACTCACTCACTCACTCACTCACTCACTCACTCACTCACTCACTCACTCACTCACTCACTCACTCACTCACTCACTCACTCACTCACTCACTCACTCACTCACTCACTCACTCACTCACTCACTCACTCACTCACTCACTCACTCACTCACTCACTCACTCACTCACTCACTCACTCACTCACTCACTCACTCACTCACTCACCCATCCCTCTCGCTCTGGGAAACTGGTAAATCCTCTGCAGAGGTAGGTGTACCTGAGAAAGAGAGAGAGATTGAAGAAAGAAAAGAAGCATTGAAGATATTTGCTTAACCAAATCCTCAGCAGCGGCAGCCCGGCGTTTATTCTCTCTTAAAGCCTTTGCTCGCTCTTTAGCTCTAGGTGTGTGTTCACGTGTGTGTGCACAATGGATTGAGATCAGGTCGTGCCAGAGAGTACTGTCTCTGGAGACAGATACACCCTCTCCATCTCCCTCTGTCTCTCCCTCTCTGTGTCTTCCTCGGTCTGTCTCTCTCTCTCTCTCTCTCTCTCTGTCTCTCTTTCTCTCGCTCTAGCTCTCTCTCTCTCTCTCTCTCTCTCTCTCTCTCTCTCTCTCTCTCTCTCTCTCTCTCTCTCTCTCTCTCTCTCTCTCTCTCTTTTCCTCTATTCTCCCTCTACACTCCCTCTCCCTTACCTCCCTTGTTATTGTCCCCTTTCCTCTCTGGGGGCCTTTTGTTTGTGTCCCCAGCCGAGGTGTTGTCAGGGTGGGTGGGTTACAGTATGTGTGTGTGTGTGTGTGAGTGTGTGTATGTCTGTGTGTGTGTCTGCGTGAGAGGGTGACAGTCGTTGTGCATATGACACGCATGTTGCATAACAGAGCGCTCCACTTCATTTGTGTTTTACTGAAGCCTAGAGAAACACACATCATGCATGAACACACACACCATTACAAACGCACACACGCACACACACACACAAACGCACACACACAATGTTAATACCAAATATCTGCAGCAGAGTGTAAGTTCGCTGCGGAATGACCTTTGCTGTGGGATAATGTCCTGAAAAAGCCCTGTGTAAAAAATGCAGAAAAACCCTGTAGTCTTCCTCCCTCTGTTTGTTTGTGGATTAAAGGCAGGCTTAACCTTCCGTCGCCGGGAACAGATGGCGTTACACAAGCGCTGTGTTTACTACCGACCGCCGGGCGACCCACCTCAGTGCACGTGCCGAGCGCCAAACACGCTTCATAAATCAAATATGTATCAGCGGTTGTTTTTCTGGCGACTTTACGCGGCGCTCTATTGTCTGTTTAATCGTGTAGCAGGACGCCTTTATCCACAGCCGCCGACGGTGGATTTTGAGTTGCACTGGCGTCGGGCTCCTTACATCAGGGATGCTTCCTTCCCTGGGGAGGACTGCTGACAGTGGGAATCTAACCCAGAACCTTCAGGCTGGGAGACACAAACGAATGTACTATTAGACTATCCCGCCCACCCTTTTGTGCAACAGGTCATGGTTAAAGTGCCGTGTGCGACCTTTTGACTGAATCCTGTATCGTGTGTGTGTGTGTGTTAACACTGTCGTGATGCCCAGACTCCATGCAACAGAAGGGGAGGGGCTTGTCTCTCCTCTTCTCCTTTGAAAGGGAAAGATGCACGTGTGCTGTTAATCGCCTCCCTTTT